>NC_133210.1:18422480-18462480 GCF_958299795.1 Porites lutea
TTGTAAGTTAATATTTTTTAAGTCTGGCCATGATTTTGTCGCTATCTATTTAGTTGTCCTCGGTTTTCGGTATGTTTAATAAGGCTCCTTTTAGTTTTTTTTCCTGAAGGTCTTCTTTGATATGTTTTTTTAAAGCTATTTGGCATCTCATTCCATATCTTTGCGCCATCGCGAGAGAACGCATTCTTTTGTACATCAAGTCTAGATTTTTTTATGTAGAAATTTTGTGAAGTTGATGAGCGTGTAGAATAGTGATGTGAATTTGATGTCCTTGAAAACAAGTTCAAAATACTTATCGGTACATTTCTTTCGTCTATGTCGTGCATTAAGTTTAAGACGGATTCATAAGACAAGAAATTTAATGGCAATACTTTAACATTCACAAGTAAAGGAATAGCACGATCCTGTCTGTTTGCAGAATATATTAAGGGTAGTGCACGTTTTTGAAGGATACGTATTTGTCGAGATACATTTTTGAGGCGTTTCCCCAAGAGACAAGACCATAGGTTAAGTTGTAATCAGTGCATTGTAAATGTTCAAAAGAACAGAAGAAGGTATAAAGTGTCTTAATTTAGATAGCATACCAATCGTTTTACTTATCTTGCTGGCAACTGTGACAATATGTTTTCTCCAGATTTTCATCTTTTAAGACTCCTAAATATTTTACGCAGTCTTTTCGTTCAAGCTTTACAGTTTTATAGATGGTTTTCACAGTGACGTGATCAAATTGTAAAGTCAAAATAGCGAGGTTTTTTGCTTGGCAGCGGTGTGTAAATTCTGTAAGTCATCGTATTCTTCGCTAAGAAACTACGAGCTGTTTTCAATTTCCGGCAACGAAAGACCGCCGTCTTGTCCCGTCTTGTCCGTCGACTCTTACTTCTCCAGAG
Organism: Porites lutea; assembly: GCF_958299795.1. Taxonomy (NCBI): domain Eukaryota; kingdom Metazoa; phylum Cnidaria; class Anthozoa; order Scleractinia; family Poritidae; genus Porites; species Porites lutea. The sequence continues at coordinate 18,423,368 of NC_133210.1, forward strand.
CTTTAAAATCCTTGGTTAGGGCCTCCACTTTACTCTTCAGACCATCGTTTTGCTTTTTCAAAGACTGAAATTTGGTCATTATCGATGTTATTTGCACGAAAGTTACAGTGAAATTTCGCTGCTTTGTACTTCTACGTTTTAACAACTATGTTAATTTTTTCATACCAAGTCTGAAACGAAACATTTCGCACATGGAATGAAACTGTTTAATCACTGCACGATTTCCTCGAATTATACGGCTTTTAAGCTAAACGAAATGTAACTAATTTAAAAGGCAGATCCAAGAATGCGGATGGTCCAGGTCCTTGTTTATTCATGAATGAAGGCACTGTTTTTGGTATAGGTTAACAATGTGTAAGCCAAGTTCATGATTTTATCAGACACCTTACCAAATTTTAGTATTCTTCACTGCACTGATGCCTTTTGGTGGGAAATGGATAAAATCTGGGTTCTGTGAATAAATTCTATCAGCAATTTGCGTCATAATGACGAAACTTATGCCTTGGAGTTGATGAAGATACACTTAGATTTTGGATGCGGTGATTAGGTCTAATTTGGTGTTCCTTATCACGAGTGGCTATAGATTTTTATGGGAGGGGATTCAGTCGAACTCTTCCCTTCCTGTTCCCAGGAAGCAAAGAATAACTCGGTTAAGACACACGTCACTTTTGTTTATAGAACGGGACGGATTTAACAATTATTCCACGAGGGCGCGTTGGATATGAGATGGTAGAGAGCCAACGAGGCGCGTAGCGCCGAGTTGGCTATAATCAACTCATATCCAACAAGCACAAGTGGAATAATTGTTTTATTAAAAACGCCCACAAAATCTCGTTGAATCTCCCCGACTAGAACAAACCGGAAAAGACAAGGGACTTCCGCTATTCACATGTCACACGTCTATCAAAACTGTCAACGCGCGAAGGGACTCGCCTGGACTGTATGAATGAAAAATCAAAACATTGTAGCCATGAACATTAGTTTTATCGGGATTCTGGGATTTTACACAGCAGAACAGCTAAAAAACCTGGCAGATAATGTGAAGGAAAAGAATTTTTAAGTTACAGCCGTCGAAATTACTGTGAATTTGGGTTTTCGGTGCAGTTATAAAAGTAAGAACAACGGAGAAAAACTGTTACCTCGGTCGCTTGTTATGAAGTTGTTTGAAGCCACAAGCTAGTTTTGCTGAACGACAAAAGAAGCTATACAGCCGCCTCGATTGCTCTAGTGAATGGCTGCATAGCCTGTATTTGTAGCTGGTTACTTGTGATTTATATTCTTGATGTCCGATAAACAAGCCGCAGTTATCTATCTACTTGTCTTCTTTCGTAGCTGGTCAAGGTACTTTAGCTCCATGTGTTTTCATGTGTTTTTCGACAAACTTTCAAACAAGCTCTTGTGGCTTTTTGTTTGTTTTTGTCTTTTTTCTGTCAATGAAATTGCATTTCTAGTATTCTAAGAAGTGAATTAAAACAATTTGCTTCGGGCGCCGTTCTATCCTTCGCGAAAAAAAATCTCAGCTACCATATATGGAGAGCATGGTATAATAGCTCATATACCATAACGGCTAAGCCAATCAAAATGCTAGAATTACATTATCCAGTGATTCAGTTTTTAATAATATAGCTTATACAGATTTTACCACCTGTAAGCAACTCCGAAGTAGAAATGTGTGGTAACTTAAGGACTGTTGTTATAACGTCGTGAGGCCTGCATGGTTTGTTAAGGCAAACTTACTCCGCACAACTCACTTTCTGTCTATGTGTGTAAGATATATGCGTTACGGTTCTTTTGGTGATTTCGCAATACTAAAAAATGTCAAAAATTTATTCTACATGGTGATTTAAAATCTTTCTCACCCTTCTCACTTAAGATAATTTTGTCAGGTTCTATTTGTTCATAGGTATTCGTTTTTTGTGTTCTGTATTTTCACTCACGTGGCCAGCATCTGTGCAAATGTATTGGAACAAAAGAAAGCGTTTACATAAGAAAAGAGTTCAACTCGCACAGGACTGGTTTGGGACACAAAAATGGCCGCCGTTTCATTGTTTTAGGACACAAATATGGCCGCCATGACGTCATGTGAAAACACACAATACTTGTGAAGTATCTGTCGAGGCCCGGTTTCTGTTATGGCCTGTGGCGGTCTGCCACACTATCGGAGACTGTCTGCGTCGGACGTATTCAGACGATCCCGGACACCACAGACATGTGTTCCCCATTTACTTAAACGGTCATGGAGATTCAAAGAGGACAGATGGCAATTTTTTTTTTGTTGCTCAAGAAAAATTACAAAACTTACAAGAGGTATCCGGTATCGTGTGAACTATATGAACTACCTATAACTGTCCTTAATGAAGATGTGACCATCGCAGTTGCCCGATCTTAATGTATTGGTCTTCATAGCTCATTTGGTAGAGTAATACAGTGCTAACGCAGAAACCAATCCGTTAAAAGGAGGGACCCCAATTTGCTAAATAAATTTGTGTACATCTGGAATGGTCACACCTTCATTTAGACGTGGCGTTACAACAACACCAACGCAAAAAAATCTTCTGATGTCTCTCTACTTGCAGTTGTGAAGTCTAACTGTCAAACTGGCCCTTGAATTTATATCGATTGTATCAGACGCTTTGGTAGTTGATACGCTTCGAACAGTTGCCACAAATAACAATTTTGGAGAATTCGCAGTTAACGCTTTATCCATAAAATGAATTCTTGTTACTAAAGTACAGTCACGCAACCTACTGGAAAAACTACAGCAACATCGTCAATGCATGATGGTATGACTTAATTTGACATCAATAGTTTCTCCAGCGATTTTCAGCAATCAGGTACTGATTTATGGTGTTTTAAGGTAATGCAACTACAGGCTTTTTGTGGGGTAATATATATTTTTTCTTGTTTGGGACAGACATCAAAGGGTGCAAAAAAGAAGAAAAAAATCAAATGAGTAGGATTGAAAAGAATATGATTAATATTAATTATTTTTTTGTACCAGTAGTTTATATATATAGACATCGTTTCATTCATTCATTTTCTTCTTCTATAAGGGGGCCTGATAATTAACCCACCGGTACACTGACAAAAAGGTGTTAATTCTATGATCGTGAATGCCTTTGTCTTTCTTTATTTAAAGTTAACTCGCAATTCATGAAATAAGGAATTGAGGTGAAACTACATATATGTCTTATCTGCCGGCCGGGAGGTCTGTATAGGTAAAAAAAAAACTTTGCGCGAGGTACTCAATTCTGAGAGCGCAACAACCGGCAAATAGCGTATTCAAATTTTTTTCCAACACATGATATTTTCAGGTAAATTTTGATTCAGTATTAAACATGTGTGCGTGTATGTTGATGTAGCGCGCTACATCAATAAGGAATTGAGGTGAAACTACATATATGTCTTATCTGCCGGCCGGGAGGTCTGTATAGGTAAAAAAAAAACTTTGCGCGAGGTACTCAATTCTGAGAGCGCAACAACCGGCAAATAGCGTATTCAAATTTTTTTCCAACACATGATATTTTCAGGTAAATTTTGATTCAGTATTAAACATGTGTGCGTGTATGTTGATGTAGCGCGCTACCGCGAAAACTAAATTTTATAGCGTTTTTACATGTAGTTATCGTCACGTGTAATTGTTATCACAAGTCAAAGTTTCCTCATTATAAAGAAAGGTGTGTATCTTGAAAGACAAATCAATAAATCTGTTTTCTTGTCAAACAAGTATAAAAGAATCAGCAAACTCGAGAAAAGTTAGTATGTTATTGTGCGATCTATCAATGCTCTTCGTCCCTTTTACATTAAAGTGCATCTCAAACATACACAGTAATCACCAGTAATCATGGAACCTTCTGCAGCTTAGTTGAAATTGTCTTTCGTTATAGTCATTGCAATGGATCGCAGCGCTTATCTATTCCAATAAAATGGTAAGGTTGTGGTAATGAGCTCCATGTCTAATTCCAGACGATAAACTGCCAATCATTCTTGCTGTCGTCATACCTATTGTTGTGCTTGCTGTCTTTGCTGGAGGCTTCGCTTGGTGGATGTAGAGGAGAAATAAGGACAAGAAGATGGCAAACAAGGGTGATTAAAAAAGTTATGTAACTAAAGAAATTTGTTAGAGCCCTCTGTGCTCAATTTGCAAAACAAGCACTACGGGCGAAATTTTGGGAAGGATTTCGTACAAACCCCAACATTTATAATGCATGCTGTAATTTTAAACCTTTTCACACAAATAGCTTACATACATAGCTGGAAACATCTATACATAATAAATGTATGGGGATGTACGGATATATCACCAGAATTTAATTCCCTTATTTCTTAAAGCACTGCTAGGTAATTATAGACTTCGTTGTTATAAGTTGGTAAATTTTAAGAAGAAAATTTCTAGACTATCAAACTAACAAAACCGTGAATGCATCTCGGAAATATTTGAAAACTGTTTATTTTGATGACGACCAATCACAGGACAGGACACACTTGCATGCCACAGGACCACAGTCTGATTAAAGCACAGGAAGCTCTGTGGAAGTTCGTTTGCTTTTAAATTTTAGAAGAGAATGTATGAGAACAAACAAAATGGGTTCTAAATTCCGCTTTTTTTAATTTTTGAAAAGATTCGAACTAAAATGGCTCACCTGTTTGCTCTGTATGTTACAGATCAGGTCGCTTCTGGATGCATTTAGAAGCTATTTTGGCGAGTTTTAGAGTTTTGAGTTGTACGTACCATAAAAAAGGGAAAAGTAGTCATGCTTCAGCATTTTACTCCTCATTGGTGTCGAGTAAGTGTCGAGTTAGATCGAAGTAAATCATTAATATGCATGTGGGTCGAGTCCATGACGTCACCCATTGTTATAACTTAGGGGAAAAGTGCGTTCCTCCATACGTAATAAGTACGTTGCTCCATACTAATTAAGTGCCTTCCTCCATATATAATGAAGTGGATAGGTTTACTAATGAGCGAATACTACGATAGACACAATAGGCTTGCCTCGACTTGCCCGTTAAGTAACTTGAGCCCAGTTTTCGGACCGTCTATTAAAAGGAAATTAGGAGCAATCACCTAGCAACGCGAGAAACGGCTTCTTATATCTTATTTAACGCTAAAACTCGGATACATCTACAAAACACTCGCACATATTACTTCGACCTAACTCGACACTTACTCGACACCAAAGAGGAGTAAAATGCTGAAGTATGGCTACTGGGAAACGTCCCTTACCAGAATAAACGGGAGGGTTATTTATTATAACAGAGATGTAAACTAATAATACCATAGAACAGCCGGGAAACGTAGGGCTCTTATAAAACTAGTTTTTTTTGCAGACTTTTGGAATGTTATGGAGGACATTTGTCTTAACCAAAAACCGTTAAAAGACGTTACAAAACAAAACAAAAAAAGAGGGATGAAAAGATAAAAGCCAAGTTGATCTGTTGTGGAAATTTAACGCCTGGCATGGATGGCAAATTGTTGTCTTTTTTATATAAATCTGAACTGACCGTTTTCCGCCGAGATAATTAGCGACGGAATCAAAGCTCAACCTTAAAAGTATTCCTCCACTAATATCCAGTCGAGCTACCTTAACTAACGGCGTTGTTACTTTAAAACCCTGCTAAGTTTAACCTTTTAATTCTCTTATAGGGATAGCAAAAGGAGGAAGGTAATCTCATGTTTTGGTGGTAGCTTCAGTATTCGCAATTAGTCCCTTGATTAATCCGACAAAAATAAGACATTTGACTAGTACTCTTCTTGGCATCGTTATGTTCGAGCAATGTTAAGTCATTTGGTAATATTTTCCCCAGAGACAAAACATTTTACATTTAACGTCAAATTACTTAATTTTTATGTATGTGGACGCAACGTGGCTGAGTGGTTAGAGCGCTGGACCGCCCTGACCGCTAGCTGGATTTGTTCTCGGTAGTCCCGAGTGCGGTTTGTCGGCGTCGCATGTGAAAAAGCCAACTGGTTTACCTTCTCTAATTTGGAATTCTGAACATCGTTATGTTGCCTTTCAATTATTTGCTTAACGCTCATTATCCCTTAAAAGGAAAACTAGGGGACAAGATGTGTACACTTTTTTATTTCCAAAAATGAGGCAAATATAACTGTAATCACTCATTTAAAAAAAAGAGAGCGAACGTCGAGCTTGCATATATGTATTCTAATTTACCGTTTTGTTGAACCCTTTTAGGCTGTATGCTACTACATGTGAAAAAACAGGAGAATTCAATGTATGTTTCATGTCAAATAGCTAAGAAAAATAAGACATCATATACCCAGTGCAAAAATAGGTCATGTAACAGCTGCTCGGAAGAGAAGGTACCAATGGTGCGTTTTCCTGACCCAAAAAAAAACACTAAAACAATTCGAAGAATGACACGTCATTGTTTCCTGCGACCAATTAGGAGAGACCTTACGAGTTACGAGCAGCTCCTACACTACCCCCATAAATGGCTGCTCGATTACATGTAATATTCGTTTAGTTAAATTCAAATTAGCCTGATTAACCTCCCCTGAGATAAAGTATTCTTTGGAGTTTTGCACTTAAAAACAAGGCTAGTACGGCTAATTTGAATTTATAAAAAAAGAATATGTCAGTTAATTTTAAGATTGTTTCCCGTAATTCCAGTGCAGTAAATGCGCATTTTTGATAAAGCTGCCTAGATATCAGCCAAGTTTCCGTTTCTGCGGAAAGAGCAAGGCTTGTAATCCTAAAAGTAGTATAGTAAATTAATCTCATTAACGAATATATTAACATCGATCATCTCATAGATTTTTGATTTTGTCTCTTGCATAAAAAGCGGTGGAATACCATATATCTTCTTTCTAGCCTTTCTAGTCTGCTGATAGGAGATTGTTAAAGTGGTTTCCAGTGTTTCATGTGTGACAATGCTCCTTAATCGTGACACCAAAGAAAGCCCTTTTTTATGTAATTTCTCTTTTCGAGGATCTGGTGTGTGTACGATCACATGTAGGGCAAATCTTGTAATCATTCGGATGCGTACAAGTTAGACTTCACATGGACTGTAAGAGGGAAAGATGGTCGTCGTTTTAGAGCAACCACTCTCTTGGGGTTCCTTGGCTTCACTACCATTCGCAGAAACTATGCCAGAAACATGGCTGCAAAGAATATAGAAATGGGGTGGTGGTCGTGGTGCCTGAACGTATGTTAATGAAGATTTTCCCGCATTTTTTTTCCTGAGATAAAGAAAAAAGTTACGATATCTTGTGTTGGCGTATCATTCCTCAATTTTTTGAGATTTCTCTCCGAAAACGTGGTAAAACATCCCTACTCCTGAGATGGCCTCAACTCGCCCCCTTTGGGTAAAACGTGTTTCATTTGGACAGATCTGAGTGCTAGGCATATAGTAAGGTATAATTAGGTTCTGTGGACTTAGTCAGGTTAATTGAAAGAGGCTGTCCTTTTTCTTTAAGTTATTTATTCACTTGAATGTCGTGTAGACAACAACCTAGCCTGCGAAAACATCCGTTTCTCATCGCTCTTCGCCGCTGGGGACGTTTCGCGAGGAGGAAGGTCTGCGACTCAGCGGTAGAAATTCCATACTGATGGCGCAAATCAATGTTTACATAATAAATCCGGTAGTCAAGGGGTTCCAAATATAAATTTGTCCAATTTTACGTGTCTTCTGGTCTATTTTGGTAAACTGTTGTGTTCATCTGCCAACGAGCTCCAGCAGACCTCGAATGCTTCTTCTCGAAGAGAGTATATTCCACAAATATTGACTGTTTTGATATTGATTCTACGGGTTTGCATTTGACCTTCGTGGCCTTTTATCTTTTGTCCGTCATTCGTAAACAATAGCTAAAACAATGAAACTACCCTGTCGACCAATCAGCTCTTCTGATCGGATTCCGGACAGATTTTACGTCATCACTATGGAATTTCTGTCGCTGAGTCGGAGATGTTCCTCCGCGCGAAACGTCCCCAGCGGCGAAGAGCGAGGAGAAACGGATGTTTTCGCAGGCTAACAACAACCGTATGAAGATAAATCTGAAGTCAACCGTCGTTTTGCAGCGTTTATTTTAGATATATTGAACCGGGGCGACTTAAAAAAAGTGTTGTTGAATGGAGATACCTGATAAACACGTTAAAAACGTCGCAATAAATTAAAAAGGTGACCATATTCGTGAGGCAAATGATTAACGCGAGCGTAACAGCACAATATCTCTGTACCAAAATTAGAGTTGAAAAGATTACGAGGTTTTTCGGTTCTGTTCTGGTTATCGTTTTACAGTTGTTCCTTTGCTTGATATTTTGTTATTTTTTTGTTTTAGTCCTGTTTCATTTTTGCGTTAGTGAAATCAAAAGAATGGTACGATTCTCATAAAAGGTGGATATCGACAAAAAAGTAAACAGTCAAGTTTAGTGGTCTTTTCTCGTTTATTTAAAGCTGCCGTGCAAGTGGATAATCGTAAACCAGAACAAATTTCCATGAGACAAATGACTTCAGAGGTTTCGTCTGGACGTTATATGCCACTGGTTAAGGAACGCCAATCATCTGGCTCACCGAAAGTCATTCCGTCACTTGACGCTTCATCATTAAGCCAGTATGAACCTTTAAACCCATCATCAATTTCTTACGAGATTCTTCGCCAGAACGTGATTATTGAGAAGATAAGTGGCAAAGGTGCTTTTGGTCAGGTTGCCAGGGGAAAGGTTAAAGGCTTTCGTGAAAGACAACATGTCACACAGGTGGCTGTCAAAATGTTAAAAGGTACAAGATAACTTGATTAATCACTGTGTAACTGATAATGTACGAATAGGCTAACGGGAAAATAAAGGAATGTAACACAAACGATTCACAATGAAAACTCTCTTTACCTCACCTTTCAGCTGACGCGCCGGACTCTGACAGGAAGGATTTGTTATCAGAGCTTGAAGTGATGAAGACGTTAAAGCCTCCTCCGCACGTCATCAAACTGCTTGGATGCGTCACCGAATCTGGTAGGTTATTTTTTATGTAAGCTGTCTTTAGTCACCAATTACTATGCTGCAAGTAAAGGGTCATTTCTGTTATTTTAATTGTACCTTTTTCAGTCTGAGTCAAGTCTCTTTGTCCGTGAATGACTAAATGAATACATCGTTTTTTACTCAGAGCCCTTGTTCGTCTTGATCGAGTATGTTCCGTACGGGGATCTCCTGGGTTACCTGAGAAAGAGCCGTGGATTAAACGACACTTATTTCAAAGACCCAGATATCAAACCACAAACAAGTCTGACGTCACAACAGTTGATGAAGTTTTCTTGGCAAGTTGCTGATGGAATGAGTTACCTCTCATCGAGAGCGGTAAGCTAAAATATTTGACTTTTATGTATTCAGAGTCTGGTTTAGACTGTCTCCATTTTTTTTAAAATGAAAAATGTGTGAAATGAAATCTCACATTGCAGATTATTCATCGAGACCTTGCCGCTCGAAATGTTCTGGTTGGAGAAAATGAAACTTGTAAAGTGACAGACTTTGGAATGGCAAGAGATGTGCAAGAACAAAATATTTATGAAAGGAAGACAAAGGTTTGTATTATATTGGAAACAAACCTACAGTATAGGACTGGCACGCAATCCTTTCAACTCCACATTACCTATGGATGAAAATACGTAAGGTTTTGTTGATTATGTCCTTGCTTTCTAGGTTTCATGCTTTAAGAGTTGCTCCCAAAACTATTGGCCACGAAGTTAGGGCAGTGTGTGTAAAGCTGATAAAACATTTGACAATCCTAAAAAAGCATAAGAGACTATTTTGCCGGCGGTCACGAAAACATGGGATTACACTGCATATTTTAGGTGTTTATGCTTGTCTGAGTATGGTGATATAAAGACGTCCTTTGCCAAACATAAATTTTTAATTCAGCTGAATATAAAAGAAGATTGCTAACTTTATACCTGATAAAAGTCTTAGAGAACGGCTAAGTTGCAGTGAAAACTTTTTTCGGTTTTGTTCTTCCACACTAAGACAGGAAGAAAGTGTAAAAAACAAAGTTGCGTGTAAACGAAGCCTGAGTTTTATTTTTGCAGCAACCGATTATTGTAAAAATTTAAGATGGCTTTCTGACCTTTTATTTCTGAGTATATTTTTCTACCGAGTCGGACTTTCTTTTTTGCTAAGATACAGGGAAGCAAGGAAGTACATTACTTTCTCATCATCTTTCACTTCCGCCTACTTTTTGCCAACACGCTATTCCATGTTCGTCGTCCATTTGTCTTATGGTCATTTACTTTGTTGATTTGTAGGGTCGTTTACCAGTGAAGTGGACCGCATATGAAGCCCTGCTTTACGGACGATACACCACCAAGAGCGACGTGTAAGAAAACTTTCTATATATGCATTAATAATAGGGTATTTGCAGAACAGAAGCTCGTCATCGCGTCACGTGAGAAGAAGGAAGCATGCAACACGGTTAATGTCACTGGGTTAACCAGCGTCAATGACGCAAAACTATCCCTCTCCCATCTCTAAACTAGAACCGCAGAACGTTTTTATTTTTATTTATTTAAATTGTAACCGCAGATATGTGTCTTTTCATAGGTGGAGCTATGGAGTCTTGCTTTACGAGATATTTACAATTGGTAAGGTCCTATAGCTATTAACTTACTGTGGTTTTCGAAGTTTTTGCTAAAACATAGAGAATGTTCCGAAAGAAGAAAGGTATTACGTTTTAACATAGTTTAGAGCTCAAGAATGCATATATTATTTGTATATATTTGTGTTTTCAGCGCAAATTGCCACCGATAACTTGCTGCGGACGTTAGAACCCCGAGCAGTGCCAAATGTGATAATGGCGAGCAACAACAGCGCTGACCTCATAAATGTCGTGAACAAAAATCGGAAGTTGGCTGCTTTGCTTGACGGGACGCTGCTTTCTAACCCAAGGATTTTGAAAGCCTTTCTTTTAACACATATTCGTGACGTTGAGTCAGATCACCGCTCAAATAGTTAAGTGGTTTATCTCTGAAAAATGGTTTATTCGCTATAACTTCGGTAAAGATGATGGCGCTGTATCAAATTTTGGCACACATATAGAACTCATCGCCTTCAACATTTTATAGCAAATAGTGTGTTAATCAGTCACGTGATAATTCACGTCATCGTGCATTTTACGAAAAATCGTAAATTATTGACCAGTTGGTGGCCGGTTTAAGAAAAGAAATCGAGCAATACCATCTTTCTTATTCAAATTAAGTATTTCTGACACTTCACGTTCGGAATTATCGTGCATGACACTTCGAGAAATTATGAGAAAACATCATTTTAAATGTCCAAATTTAATCTTCAATTATTAAAAACTTGAATTTTGAACTTTGTACACATTCATTCCAAAGGTAGCAAGTTAGGCATGTTTATCCTCTTTCAAAGTAAATTCCCCACCAATTCGCCAATTTCCCACCGATTCCCCACCAACTGGCCAATTTCCATATTTAGACGTTGAGGCACAACAACACCTCAAGATTTACTTTTGGGGAAAACTTATTTTGTTCTAGGTCTCCTAGCGAGAGATATTGCCAATCATTCATTCAAACACGCCTTTGACCCATGCCTTAAACCCCTTGAGTGAAAGATTGACTAGTTGAGAAGCCTTTTCAGATTAACCTCTGGTTGAAATGTTTGACATCCAGGGAGACAATTAACTGTCTCTCGCTACAGTGCGAAAGTTCGCTGACAATTTAATACTCACCTTATTACAGCAAGAACTTACACCATGACTTAAATTGACGGCCTTTTGTAGTTTCTCTGGTGCCAAAATGAGATAGATAAAGAGGCGAGTGTGTAAATAAATTGTCCTTACAGCCACAGTTAGCTCCTTCCATTTTGAGTAAAAACAGCAACAAAGACAACAACAAATTTTGGGAGAACTCATGCCTTGTAATAAAGTATTGTAACAGCTGGTCACTTTCTCCTTTTTAGGGGGTTCTCCATATCCACGAATGGATGGCAGGAAGATTGTAAGCTTACTTCAGGACGGATACAGGATGCCTAAACCACAACATGTTGATGATGAACTGTAAGTAATTCTGTGTCCGCTTCATGGCATTGGGAACGTTTTATTACTATACTGAGAACCTCTCTGACTCTCCATACCATAAATATCTTTATGCCTTCCTTCCCTCTCAAACATATCAATTAATGAGATGCATTGCCTGAGCTCGTTTACTGGGCTCATTATCAAAGAGATACACCATATGGAGTAAAATGGCTAAGGGCAAAAGCCCAAAGCCGCCTTTATTTCAATATCAACATTCTTTTGTCTGAAAAACATACTTTAAATATCAGCCCAGTAAAGGTGAGGGCACAAAAAACGCCAAAACAAAATTATATATATTTATGTATAAGGTCGACAACAAGACGTATCAGAGAGGTTGGGAAAAGGGGAGGAGGTGGGTAAAAATGAAAAGCGTCTTCACTCGATGAAAGTGTGAAAGAATGATCAGTAATCGATACTCGCCTCGATTTCATACGAGCTCAACTCCCTAGAGGGAAAATATGCTAAAAATGTCCCATCCTAACCCATCTAATACGTCCCGGATGTTGTCACGCCAACTTTCTTTTCAGCGTCACACATTCCTGGAAAAGATATACTATACAACAGTTCGGCAAAAGGCATAAAAAACCTATTTGCGAGCAAATATTCCATGATAGGATCCTTAAGGATCGTGCGAGGTTTTCACCAGAGATGATTTTGGAAGTCGAAACTCCAGAATGCACAGGTCACAATTTCCATGTCACAGTTGTGGGTACTGGTCGCGTTCCGCAGATAAAGAACAGTCCAAGAGTATTGTCCATCTTCGAGAGAAAATGTAATGATGAACATCAAATCAAACTCCTGAAAATGTTGGACTTCAAGTTAACTGCAAACTCTTATTGGAAATTTCAACCGAAGATGACGAATATACTTTTCTGGAAATCATTTTATTCTAATAGGCCACGTCCGAGTTAAAAAAAAAACTCTCGCTTTCAAAACGAGACTAAGTGCAAAACCTTTGTAAAAATGTTGTGAAAATGAGTTTTACTTACATGAGAAAAGGAAAAAAAATCACATCAATAATAAAAAATAATAATAATAATAATTATTATTATTGTGAAATAATAATCATTAAAATTTGTATAGCGCCTATTCAGCTCTACCCTAGGCGCTTTACACCACATTCCAAACAATAAGTAAATATTTCATTTTTCAAACAAATAAATAAAGAATTAAATAGTAAACATATGAAAGTTAACATAAAAATGGCCTTATTAACCATGATACGCTTTTCTAAAAAAAAGATGGCTTAAGGTCAGATTTGAAAGTACTTATTATAAATAGTCACACGAACGGATGTTGTCTGCTATACTGTTCCACAGGTCAATAGCAGCAACAGCGAATGGCTTCGCACCTAGTCTCGCTTTGCATCAGACCATTAAGATAACTCGCAAATGAACTATATATAGGGATGGACCGAGAGAATTGTTGCTCAACATACCATGCATAATTTTTGTGTTGTGACAGGTACAAAATAATGCAACTGTGCTGGCTGGAAGACCCTAATGCAAGACCTTCTTTTTCTGAACTGACAATAAAGCTGAAAAAGATGGAAAACCAACATAAGGTACGATTTAAACAAGAAAGGCCCTGGACAATTTTGAGTCTCCCTTAGTTGTCCTCCTTCACATTTGTGTACCTTCATTAGAAAGTCTGGAGCTGCAAACCTAGGGTAGCCTCATAGATTCTGCCTTCAAAACGTTCTCGTTATGCTTCGTTGGCAGTCAACTACGACCTCTCGCCATGCCTGTTTCTTATAACTAATAAAAGTGAAGAAATAGAATTGTTAACTGGATTGTTTTGTTGTCAGTTACGCGAACAAGCTGATTGTCAGAAATCAATGATTCGCCTGCGTACTTGTGAAAAGTTTTGTCTTAAAGCTAAGGGAAATAGTCCAACCAACCCTACAGCATTCGCTTCTAATAAGATTACTTAGGTTTGAAATAACCTTCAACGCAGACGTTTTCTTTTTTTTTCTTTTGGCGGGTCACGCAAACAATTCCTTCTCACTGCGCCAAAGAGACGTCTGCGCAGCAGGCTCTTGATATGGCTTGTTGAATTATAATATATGTTTTTTCTTTTTTATTTACAGGGGCTAATAGACATGAAACTGTATGATAATCAGCTATATGTAAACCTTGAAGACTTGACCGTATAGAACAAAACTATCCACTCACGTGGGTGCCGCGGTCAACAGTTTCAGCTGACAGTTTCTTATGATTCTTTACTTTTTTCAGTAGACCAATTACTTAAACGGTATCCTCATTGAATAAAGTGGAATAAAGCTATAATAATTAAAAAACATATTTTTAGGTTCAGAAAATTAGACTGGGAATTAATTTTTAAGCGAAAAAAAATTACTCAAAAGATTCATGACACTACCGTTTACCCTGAATCGCTCGATAAAGATCTGAAGTGCAGAAGATATAGTTTGTGGAGGTACTTTACTTGACCCACTATATTATAGGCTGGCAGACGAGTTTACCACTATTCAGTGCTATCTAAAAAGATGCTATAACCCCAGATAGAAATGTATATACTGAATCTAGCTAGAGCCTATAGAGAAAACTCAGGGGAAAATACTTGGAGAGAAATGTTTCTATTAAGGTACCACTGTTGGTATGAAGTTAATTCCAAGGAGAAAAAAAAATTAAAAAATACAATTTTAGGAGAAAATGTAGCAATAACAGCGAACAGTTACAGACCGCTTAAAGATTTTAAAATATATATCGAATAATTTTTAAATGCCATTTAGCGCTGTAACCTATTACTATTTTTATTTTTATTTTTTTACTATTATTTTCTATAAATACTATCAAGTGAACGTGATTCTTACAATTAGCTACTTAAGCAATAGACCACACTTTCTATGGGTTTACCGGCGTGATAACCCACGCGGGATGTTGGGAGAACACGAGAAAAGCTTGTAAATCACGAGCCGAAGGCGAGTGACTTACAAGCTTTTTTCTTGCTTTTATAAAATAACCTTTAGTAGAGTGGAGTCTTTAAGTTAAAAAATATGGTTTTAGTACCGTGATCGATTTATGTCTTCTCTCTAAAGTCATCATAAGCCAATCATGACTCACGATTTAATAGCGCAGAACTTTCTCAAAACTCAGTTCAGTCAAACAACAAACAGCAGCACTTCAAAACACGAGTTTTTGCACTCGTTACATGATAACTTAATATATAGATTTAGCCAGGGCTAAAAGCGAGGCTCCCATTAATAAATTTATAATTTAAATTAAACAATAAACTTGCATTCGAATTCCATAATTCAGTTAACTTTAGAGCACATTTATGTGACTTTTGAGGGACAGGCTACCTGATTTTAGAGAAAAATAATTTGCAAACAGCCCAAGAGTGAACCAAATCTTACATCGAGTTGATAGCCTCATATGTACACCCAAAAACTGGTAATCATCTTCGATCACATTTAAGAGCCATAATGGCTCTTGATCACCGTAGATTAATTAGTGGAAAAAAAAGCAGGCCAACTTTTTGGCGTTCGACAAGTTTACTTAGCAAAATCTTGTCAACAAATCTGGGTGCGGGTAAACCAACCTTTTATACCATTTATACATCACATCTGAGGTGAAACAGTAGTATGAGGCACTGTTTTTATCATACCGGCAGACCTCGAACAGTAAGCAGTATTTCACAATACAAATTGCACTCATTCAATATTCATAAACTGTTAAAAAAATTTCCAAAATCACCTATACGGCCATCCGGTTCTCACTTTTGTAGTGCGAGCTGTGGCGAGTGTTTGAATGAACATTAACAGAGTTACGCTCCAACATTATAAAGAATTTATTCTGTTTATTTTTTATTTAATGGTTTATTAACGCGCGGCATTTTGAGTACTCCTGCAAGCGATGTTCACTGAACGACTGAAAACAATCGGCACAGCGATTAAAATTACAAGAGAGACTACTAACAATCAATAAAAGAAATATAATTCGGAGAAACATATACAGAGACAACAATTTTCATTCAGGAAGACAATTAAAGTATCCCTACAAATCCTGAGTCTTCAAGCTTCAAGCTTAAGTTTATGTTTTAAGCCGGCTTCCCGGTGTTTGCTTTTTTCAAAGACGAACTCGAGGCAAGAAAATCCCTCAAAGCTTTCTTTTCCGGCCAGAATTATAACTAAATATTCTTTGGAACGTTTTCTTTCTATTTGCGGTAAGGAAACTGTCTAAAGGCTTTTTATAGTTCTGTATTAAAGCTTATATCAAAGCTGATACTCGGTCAGATCATTGTCTCAAATCTTACAAACGTGCATAAACTAAATGACCGCATAAACTCCGCTCGACTTCATTAAATTAGATCCTAAAAAACAAACATCAAATACAATAATTTCTCTGGCTTACCATTCGAGATGCAGCTCCTGAAAGGTATCAAGAAAAGCCAGTATCGCTTCAGACTTTGCAATCCTCTTACGCATCAAGCAAGGTGAAAACGAAAACGATGCCATCCGAAATCGGATTTGCGACAAGCGACGTATTCCTCAACCAAAAACCCAATAAACAAACTAGCCATGAATAACAGAGGACTCCTGACAGCAGCTGAATTTCATTTTGCACATCCAGTGGAAAAAGACAGTTAAAAACATTACAAGTTGACATAAAACTCTGTCAGCTTCAGCTGTCAAAGTAAACAAGATTCAAGATGCTGCATAAATTTTCCGCATGAACTCACCTGTCACATTTTGACCAATCAGAGCATAAAAAATTGGACGTAGAGCGTGACCAACGCGTGACCATGGTGAGAAAAGTCAAAAGCAACTGTTTTCCCTGCCCGTAACAGCTGGCTGAATTTTCGCGTCCGAGGTCAGTTTGCAATCAAAATTTTAATTGTGTAGCACATAAACACAACATATTTCATATGAATTTAGAAAAAACTTGAACTTGAGCCTGCGATCACTTGAAAACTAGTAACTTGTCAGCGGATAACTTCATAAAATACTTGACCTCGATGGGTCGACACCTGAGCCCGCGATACGGTCAAGTGATACTGGTCAGCGGGTACCCTGTTTTGACAGCTGTCAATTGATCAAAACATTGATGTCCAATATGAGTGCATTATCAGTTAAACTAGTAAAAGTGTAAGATTGAACATTGTTCGCGATCTAGTTAAACAATTAACGGGTCAGCGGACAGCTTCCAAATAAATCACGTCACCTCGATGAGTTGACACATGAGCCCGCGATATGGTCATGGGATACTGGTCAGTGGCTATCCTGTTTTGACAGCTGTCAATTGACCATAGTGTGAATGTCCTAAAATCCTATATTAAAGATGTGGACTTGCCAAGACACGCCTGAGACACCCCTCCCTTCCTTTTGATAGTCTCCCCTACCCCACCCGTATAATCTGTAGACGCGTACGTACGTATGTACGTACGTACGTATGTACGTACGCTCGGTCAATCACGTGACAACCAAACGAAAAGAGGTTGACCATATTCCATGAGTATGGGGCTCTGCCCCACGCGCGCTTCGCGCGCGGGAGCCCCGCTATGAAGCTGTTTTACAGGAAAAGTCAACACATATTCATGCGAACGTACAATGAAACAATACGTTCATGGTTTGTTTACTAAAGAAGTAGAAAATTGAACATCAGACTGTACGCAGCTGTATTTTGTTGAGTCGATTTGTAAGAATTTCGTTCTTACAGACGGAACTGGCAGCTATTGTAATGGGGGACTTCAATCACTTTTTTACAAACCGCAGTGGTTTAAGATCTGTTTTCTGGGCTATATCATGATCAAGAAACGCTGCGACGTGGCTGCATTTGCGAAGTTGTCGCATGTAACTTTACATGCACGTACAGTCACCGATGGAAATCTGTCAGTGGTGGAGAAAGGCCGGTTTTTTTGCCGTAGCCACATATTGGCGTTAATATTTGTCGATTTGTGAAGTCAGGTGGTTTGAGGTAGGTTATGGCATCGATATCACCGAATAAATTGTACAAATGTTGGAAAAAACCAGCCCGAAACTCTGACATCTTTCATCATCGTTGGTTTTGTACCATATCTTGATCAGAGATCTCTTTTTGGAACAATTTCTTTCATTAAGGAATTTAATTTTGACATAAAATAAATCAAGAATGCTAAAACTATCCGTTTTGTTGCTGGTTGGCATATGGTTAAGTTTTCCTAGAGACTTTCTACACAAGAAATTCACACAGTTGTTGTCTTTCTCTGCGATTTGGCATCGTCGTGAAATGTAAACTGCTTTCCTGCTTTGTACTTTATAACTTCTAAAGCTATGGCAGTAGCGAATTGTGACGCTCAGTAATAAAATGTGGAAACCAACGCTTTTAATATATAGAAGGGCTGGGTAAGTAACTTGTTCTGTTTTTTAGCCTTTCTAAAATCGTTGTTTGCAGATCAACAGCCAGTTTTGTTTATGGCTCGTGGTCCGGATGCCTTTTTCTATGGGTTTACCGATATAATAAACCATAGGTTTTTGACCAATCAGATCACGCGTACTATCTCAGTTATTTTATAATATTAGGTATAAGTTGTACAGGCTGTTAAGTTTAAGTTTAGCGCGGGTATAGGAGCCATGCGGCGCATCAAAAAGTTTGTTCTCGTAGCTACTCTGGAAACAATTTATAAGGGCTTAGTTCAGCCGTATTTTGAGTATTGTTCTCCTTTGTGGGAAACTTGCGACAAATTATTGAAAGATAAGCTGTATCGATTTCAGTCACGTGCTGCTAGAGTTCTCACAGGTGCCAGTTATGAAATTCGCTCCGCAGACTTAATTGACTCTCTTTTTTGGCAAACACTTGATGATCGACGGCGCTGTGCAAAGTCATTTTTAATGTATAAAATATTTAAATGGTCACACCGCCCGCGGCCTAAGGAACTCTTTTGTGTGAAGGAATGTCGATCAGTATAATTACCATCTACGTAACACAACTACTGATTTAACACTTCCTAAACCGAAAAGAGATTTTCTAAAAAGAGGTTATAAATTCAGCGGTGCTATGCTTTGGAACCAGCTCCCCGTATGAGGCAAAGGTCGCTGAGTCAATCTCTTCATTTAAAAGTCTTCTTAGATTTTAGTTGGGTATTGACGAGCTGTGTATCTTATTAGTGGTTAACTTTTTATATACGTATATGAAATAGAAATAGTATTAGTAGCAGCATAAGAAATTATAGAATTAGTTTAGTAATTTATAAATCCGCCAAAAGATAATATGTTACTTTTTTAACATTTACTGAAAGACTTGTAGCACTAGTAAGTGCTTTAAGAAAACGTCTCACTAATTCTGACGGATACAAATATCGCTTGAGGGCGTTTATCTTGAGGGTCCTTGAGCGTTGGGATGATCCGGATCAGGCCGTTTATGATCAAGTTTACTTGGATCGTGGTGGATAAAAGGTACTGATGAGTCCTTTTTAAAATAGGATCAACAGTCCCGTTTCGAATTAAAAATTACCGCTGAATACAAACATTAACGACACATTTATACAGGGTTAGCCTCGACGCAATCAGAAATTATAGCAAGTACGTGTTTGAAATTTGAATATACACAGTAGCCAGAGTAACAAACAGGTCAATTTTAATAAACTCTTAAGTTGCCAATTACAGTAGTCAGACTCGAGTAAGTGTCACCCTCAAATAAGCGCGCATTTAAGGGGGGAGTTAATTGGGAAATTAAACGAGACTTACCCGTAAGTTGAAGTTTGATTGAGATTCTATCTCATGACAACGGAAGGCGAGAGAGTAGTATAGGAGGGACCGAATGAATGATTTTCCAGTAATCGGATACTCATGTTTTGCGCACAGGATTTTGGGATCGCTAGGGGGCAAACATTGCGAGTCGCTACAAAGAATTGTATGGCGTGGAGTTGTTTCTCCGTTAAAAACCTGGTTAAAAGCAGTGTCTTTGGACATAGAATGCCGCACTTTGCCGTGATTTTATGAGAAACGGAGGTGACTAGTGTTGGTGCGTTGAAATTTCAAGTTTCTGTGTGATTAATGCGATAAATTATATCGATAAACACTTCTTGCGTGAGGTTGAGTGTGAAATTTATGTTTACTGAATTTACTCAGTGATCTACATGAAGAAAAGGTCTCGAAATATATAGTGCAAATTTAGGTATACATGTAGGGGGGTTGGCTCATTTAAGCTTTTTAGTTTTAATTACGTGTGGTGATATTTACAACGAGTGTAACTACGCTCGGCCGCGATCAGTGTGCTGGTTATGACGCTGAACAATCGTAGGACGTGGCCATAAAAATAAATCCTCCTTTACTTTGGTATAAACAAAGTAACATCTACGAAGTATTTCATGGAAAGTACATGGTATTTAACCATTAGTAGATGACGCAAATCGTACAAACGGTTCCGATATAAAAGCAGTGAGTGTGTAAGTAAATACCAAGTTGATGTGCGAAATTCAGAGATACTAAATCTTCCCTCAAAATGATCGGAAAAGGCATTAGAACTCATTGGTGCTCTGGATCATGACAAAACATTTCGCTTGTGTGTTTTTGGCTAGAAGGAATCAATATACCAATGTGGGGAAGATGTGTTTGCTTTTAAACTGGCACAGCGTTGTGATCGCCGCCGAGCCGAACGTAATTACACTCGTTGTAAATATCAGAACATGTACCTACAACTGGAAAGGCTTAATAAATGAGTCCACATTGCTCGCTCATTTATACCTGGTAAGTTAGTACTATATATTTCGAGACCATTCAGTAAATTTCACAGTCGACCTTTCGCAAGAAGGAGTGTTTATCGATAGATTTCATCGCATTGATCCCACAAAAACTTACAGTCAACGCACCAACATTAGTCACCTCCGCTTCTCATAAAATCACGGCAAAATGCGGCATTCTCTGTCCAAAGACACTGGTTTTAAACGGAGAAACAGCTCCACGCCATATATTTCTTTATAGCGACTTGCAATGTTTGCCCCCTGGCGATCCCATAATCCTGTGCGCATCACTAAGTCTCCGATTACTGGAAAATCATTCATTATCCTCTTTTTTGAGCAGGAATCTCATTAGCGTGAGCATGAATACATTAACGCCGATGACGTCATAGGCTATTGTCCTCATCTCATGAATAAAATGCGCAGGGATGCCATTAAGATAAGGTCATGTGCTATTTTTAGTTGGTTTAGGATATCTAGTTACTTTAAGGTCGATAAACGTCTTCGTTTTCGATTGGTTAGTTAGAAAATAAGAAACGTTTTTATTGGTTAATTCATACTGTCTGAGGAGTAAAGTCAAACTTGTCTGTGACTTCAAATCACGGAGGCGTAATGTAATTATGCAAGTCCTATTTCCTGCTGCTGTGATTGTCCTAGTTCCGGTTCACTGACTTTTGGCGGGCAAATCGTGCATATTAATGAGGGCAAAGACAAACTAGCTCTTGTCCTATTTGCTGCTGCTGTGGTTGTCCTAGTTCCCGTTCACTGATTTTTGGCGGGCAAATCGTGCATATTAATGAGGGAAAAGGCAACATAGCTCATTTTTTACACTGCAAACAATGTTTTACTTACCCCTCTCCTTTTCACAATTTTGTTATTTTCCTTCCGCAATTTTTTTTATTCCCATTTTTCCCTCCTCCTCCTCCTCCTCCTCCTCATTTCTATTGTTTTCCCTCCACCACCACCACCACCACCGCCACATTTCTATTGTTTTCCCTCCACCACCACCACCACCACTACCACCACGGCCACATTT
Source organism: Porites lutea (assembly GCF_958299795.1). Lineage (NCBI taxonomy): Eukaryota > Metazoa > Cnidaria > Anthozoa > Scleractinia > Poritidae > Porites > Porites lutea. The sequence goes on from NC_133210.1 coordinate 18,445,125, forward strand.
CTATTGTTTTCCCTCCACCACCGCCACCACCACCGCCACATTTCTATTGTTTTCCCTCCACCACTACCACCACATTTCTATTGTCAACGTGACAGTGTCTCCAAAGTTTTGTTGACAGCCCGCAACAGTATCCCCTTGGAGATAAGAATCATCAATGAAGCCCGAATTTAAGTGACCCATGCTGTGAAGTGTAGCATAGACAGGTTTGAGTAATTTTGTGAAAATACGAGGCGCACTGGCGAGGCCATTAGGTAGACAAGTGTACTGTCAGAAAGCGCCGTCGAAACAAAACTTGAGATATTTCTGGTGAGAGGGATGAATGGGGACGGTGTAATAAGCATCCTTGAGATCAACTGATGCCATAAAGCAGCCTGGTTTCATCATGCTGATGGCCGCCTCTAGGATATCCATCTTAAAATGATGATAAGCTACGAATTCGTTAAACTCTGAGAATGGTGCGGTGCGTGCCATCCTTTTTCGGTCTAAGGAATATGGTAGAGATAAACTCTCCCGTTTCCTGTGCCGCCGGTGTAAGAACACCTTTAGCGAGCAGTTTATCGATTTCCGCTTTGATAATAGCATGCTGTTTAGTATTAAAAACACTGGGTCTCTCATGTTGTTGCGTGGGCAGAGAATTGTTTTGGAATTCTATTTTGACCCCGGAAACAAATTGAAGTATAGTGGGATCGGTTGTTACAGTTTTCCATTGAGGTAAGAAATTTCGAAGCTGTCCTGCTTGAAATTTAGTTTGTAATTTGAGTGTACTTAGTATACTAGGTTCGAGGCGTTTAGGGAGAGTCATGTTTTCACCACATACCTCTGGCATTTCCATTGCCGCTGACTCGTCTCTCCGTCCTTTTTCTTTCTTTGTTTGGAGAAGTGGCTGTTGCCTAAAAAATTATAGGCCTTCCCTTTTAATTGGGGGTGAAATTTTCTGTTTCCCTTGCTCGAACCATAACTTGAGCGTCCCCCGTACTTGTCACCGCGGGAATTCGTGGAATGCGGCGGGCGAACCTTCTTAGTTAACTTGTTGGCTTCGGAAATCCTTAGCAAGTTTGGAGAGGTCGCCAAACAACAAATCCGAAGAGCCTTCAACAGTGGACGAGTTGCAGAGTGCTGCATAATCTTTATGCAATTCCTTCTTCATTGCCACGCGCCGCGAGTGGTTAACCTCGTGGTTGAATTGAAGCGCCATTGTGATAACGTCTGTCAAGAGGGTAATCAGATCTCTATCTGGCTGTACTTTGCAAGAACCAAATCGGTAGCCTTGGTCATGGCTATTACGGAGCCGATGAGTGCATTTTGCCCCTTCTGCGATCTAGCATCTTGTGCTTTCATTGTGGCGGACAGCTGGCTCCAAATTAGTTGTTTAACCTTAGGCGTTCTCAAGCTGTTGATGTTTTCCGGCCGTGTATATTTGTCTAGCTTCGCCATGATCTTGTCATCGGGCATCTTTTCTGACAAAAGTCCGTTAAAAATGCCCGCCAGACCTTCATGAATTGGCGGGGCGGTTTTCTCTCTGACCGAGAGATCTTGAGCGAGCTCTTGTAAAAAAGCGTCGCCTGTCCTAGGCGCTGCTTACGGTCCCTGGTCTTAGAGTCCAGGATGGCAGATAGACTGGCTTCCATATCTACTCCTTCATGATCAGGGTCTTCGACTGCTTCGGCAGGGGCGGTTTCACCGTCCTCCTCCGACTCTAGATCGCGACCGCTCAACAGCAGACTGACGTTTTCGTTAAGTTTTGTCATCTGACCCACGAATGGAGCCATAGCAGCCGTAAACAGGTTCGCAAGTTCTGTATTCGCGGAGGCCTTCTCCGACGATTGACCCTGTTCGGCAGTGATATTCACCCCAACGTCGTCCGGGGTTTGTGGCATATTTTGAGCCGTGGTCGCTTAATTACTGGCCCTAACTACGTTAGCGCCTGAGCCTGAGCTACCTGGGTGTAACTGAGACCAACTACGTTAGCCTCTCCAGCTATACGTGTAAGAAAACCAAAGAAATTCTGGTGTTATCCGAAGAACGAACTTTACGCGTTGAGCGCGAATCGTGCAATGACTTGCGCAAGCGCTGTGCTATCTCGTGGGATCTCCGCCTTCTGGTCATGTGATAGAATTAGTATTCGTGTAAATACGGTAAGCGGTATTACTATGCTATTAAGCACGCACCGCTCTCAAATAAGCGCCGCATTTTTGGAGAAAAAGTTAATAAGCGCCGCGGTGCTAATTGGCGTAAATTCAGTACATTTCCTTACGCACTGTGAAACTTAACGTTTACAAATAAATTGCTTGTAAACGACACTGTGTAACAGTATTTTTCTAAAAAAGCAATATTTATTTCGAGACGGTTAAGCAAACCCTTGACTTCGTCTCGGATTTGCATAACTGTCACGAATTCTCCCAACCCCTTGAGTGTTTATATCAGGCTATGCAAACACAGGGAAAAAGTTTTCTGTTGCTTTTATAAAATAACTTTCCCGAGAAAAAAGAAAAACTCTTTGTTTAGGTTACTGATTAAAAGAGAAATTCTTACCAGTCGCGAAGTCTTGTAGACGAAGCTTAATGTACGTGTAATCAGTTCTTGTTTTGCAGTAAAGTGCTTTCCAAAAAAGGGTTTTTCTCACTTAAAATGTCAGCTTAAGCGAAAAAAAAAATTGGCACAGCATGTTTTCAAAGATTTTCCAAGTTTTATCCGACGAGGGAATGGTAAATAAAGTAAATTTGTCGAGTTTTTAACTCAAAAACATTTTAAAATTCGTGCATGTGTGATTAGCGCGCGAAGAGCAAAACATCTTGACTCCACACATGTTTACATACTCTCATGCAAGCACATCTCTCGGCCAATCAGAGCGCGCGCATACTATCTTAGTTATTTATAAACGTTGTTATCAGCTGTACAGTAGTCTTTAGGGCCTGTTTACATGGAGGTGGGGGACCCCAGATAGGCCAGGTAACATGCCGCGGGTCACCACACCTATCATGTAAACGTGATCAAATTAAAATGTGGACAGGCGGGTTACCCACCAAAGCGGGTTACCTCACCTACCTGGGGTTCCCCACCTTCATGTAAACAGGCCCTTAATGCATCGCCTATTTGAGGGCGGCGCTTAAAACCATAGTAATACCTCTTAGTGCCGTTTTGACGCGAATAAGCGCCGCGGCGCTTATTAAATTTCCCCAAATGCAGCGCCTATTTGAGTAATCACTGTAATTTGTAACTTAAGAGTTTATTACACTTAGAACAAAATGTTATTGCATTTAGGGCTTTATTACATTTAGGATCGACAAAATGTTATTACATTTAGGACTATATTACATTTTCATTATTTTAAAGTTTATGCTGTTGTCTCTGGTAGCATTTCCTCTCGATTTCTACTAGTCTTCTTTCACTGGAAAAGTGAATTTACGTCATTACGGTTATGGAATTGATGAGATCATCCACGAAGAAAATAATTATTGGTCGAGGTAGTGAGTTATGGCGGGTGGGATTGTTTATTATTTGGGGTCCTTAGCTAGGATGGGGTTGCAAAAGAGAAAGTTCCTTATTTCAGACGTCTAGAGGTTGGCATCACTCTGTTTGCTTCAACAGTAATGTATATGGATTGTATGCATGCGGTGATGCTGAAGCATGCCTCAGTTCATTTCACTTTTATCTCAGTATGGCTACCTTATTTAGCGAAAAACGACGAACAGTAAATAAAATATATTTTGAAAGTGTTTGTGAGTAAATTGCATACTCATTGAAAAGATGCCTTGGCCAGTTTTTAAGAGGTTATATTACGTTCTTGGAATGTGCAATTGTACAGCCAGGTCGCATTCCATGTTCTTTACCTTAAATAGAGGTATCGCGTGATGGGATTTAAGAGAGCCTACATGCTGTCTTGGCATGAAATTCTTCCATAACTTCCCTGCCTTTGACCAGCTGTGTCCAAGTTTCACTTGAACGCCTTTGAGTCTGATAACACCCTTCGCTTGAGCAGCTGTTGGTTCGTAGGACTACACAGGAGCAACCATGTTGCTGTTTTTGTATTTTCTACCTTTTTCCTTATTCTGCCATCAACCAGGTTAGTGCATAGTGCAAGGTTTGAATTTGAATAGCTGAAAGGACTCGTAACTATCAACCATATGCTCCATTTAACACCCCTAATTAACAGACCCAGTGAAACCCTACCCAATGGTTTATTAAGTCTACCCAGCGAAATTTTGCCTCCCCGATACCCGACGAATAGTTTGTTTCTACCCGGCTGATTTTTTTGCGTCCCCGGTCAATTTCTATTATTACTTCTAGACGACCATATATTTTATTGTTCATATTTGTTTATAGAAGCACAAATATAAAACATTATTACCATTGACAAAACTAAAATACGGAGTGCACAGGTAATCAAACTGGCATAAAAAAAGTGTAAATCGTTTAATTAGTTCTTCTCGATACAGCAATAATTTTATGTAAAAGGTGTTCAAAGTTGCAGTAAAGATGTACGGCCTGTCACCCTTTTCCACTTTTATGGGAAGTACACAACTAAGAAGAAAAACCTAGTGAAAAATAAACCAAGCAATACGGTGACGTTTTCTCCGAGAACCCAGTGAAGATATAGATTCTACTGGGTCTGTTATAGAGGGGTGTGTATTACATGACTTCAAAAAGTCCGGTAATTTCGGTGAAAATGTCCATCGGATGAAGATGAGTACCATTTGTTTCCTTCTTTTCTCGCGCATTAAAATTTAAATGGAGACTCAGTATCCGCCGCCGCGAAAAGCCTGGCACCGATGAAACCTTGTAAACACTGATATAGGTCATAGATAATAGAAGACGTATTACAGGCCACTGCCGTAACAGAAAAGTTAAACGTATTCCGCAATTTTATTTTTTCCTGTGGAAAGCACAGAAAAAGGGCTACACGTGTTCCATGATCCTAACCGAAATTTCCGATTTTACTTTTTGAAAACGGAAACGCCTGCTGTGTATCGTAAGCCGAGACCGGCGGCAAGAAAGTCAAAACATTAAACTCTGCTTAGCACTTCGATGGCTGTTTGATGTTAAACGTTTTGTAACTCTCTGACTTGTTAGTTTGATTTCCACTTCGACAGATCCGTTCGACAATTGCTAGTCAAACTCGAGCCTTTAACCGACCAGCACAAACCCAGATTCTTTCGGGTAGGGTCTTAAAACAGCTGTAACTGGAAGTTACGTAGATACGTGGGCTGTTAGAGAAACTGAAAACGGAATGAAAGCATGTTTTCAGCTAAATCCGGACCTAGATTCTAGGTAGGAAGTTTTCCAAATGGGAAGATTTTAATCGATTCATGTGATCTATTGAAGCTTACTCGATCTTGAAGCGGAATGATGCCCGAAGCAAAGAAGATGATTAGAGTTATATTACGACTTTTTTGGTATGACTTATCTTATATCCAATACTCTTCCAAGGATCCTTGCTGTTCCCTCTAGCCTGCGTAAAACAGCCTAGCTGTTCCCGAGAGGCATACTCATTTCTGTAGCAGCTCTAGTTCCTTGGCAACGTTTAGCACCTGTAACCATTACCGCAGGCTGGTTGACACCATTCCAAGGGCGCCAAGGGCTTCCTCACACTTCAAATCCTTTTGAGCTCCCTCTTCAAATCCTGTACTGTTGCGTGATTTACACAAAATAATGAAAAGTTTAGTAAGTCGTGTAAGGGCCACACTGTAAATGCGCAATTTGCGGCGTTTTTTTTTTTTTTTATAAGAAAGGACGTTTCGATTACGTTGCGCTCTTGGAATGCGGCAATTGCTTCACTCGATTCACACGTAGCCCCATTCGAACTGTTCGGGTGATCGTGATGACACGCGTGACATCACAGGCAGACCACCCTCTGTTAGTGGGGGCCGTTGTCAAATGACCGGCGAAAAAAACATGACACATGACTCAGTTAACATTTTCTTCAAACTTTTATTGAAAAATTTGCTTTAAATTCTGCATTTTGGAACAAATTATAGCCACCGTATTGTTCATATGAATTTCTTTATAAATAACAAAAGATCGTTGCTCAGATTTCAATCAACAACGGCCCTCACTAACAGACGGTGGTCTGCCTGTGGTGACATGTGATCCCATACATTTACTGTATTTCGTAACGCCCGCACTCGGTTTAATTTAAGTGATCGGAAGAAATGCTTCATAAAACACAGAATTTGGCACGTTTTGACCCAAATGTTGATATAATGTAAGAAAAATGAATTAAGATAACTTACCGTATTTTTTTAGTGTCGTGTTCTGCGATTTTGTGGTGTTTTCAGGCGTTTGAAACTGACACCAAAATCCAAAATTTGAAAATAACCTGACATTAGAGCAGAATGACCACGGAATACTCTTCGTGTTTACTCGTCATACCGTGCGCTGTGGGGAGGTGACAAGGCCGGGTTAATTGTCGTTAATTCGAATTTGATATGGCCGTTGTGATCGACCACTTTGGTCCACATCCAAGAGAGGATAAGGGGACAGAGAAGGCATCCCCCATACACACCCTATTCCATAGGTAATTCGTCTCGAGTTATTTTTAACACCGCAGATCTCAAGGGGTATTAGACAACAGCCAATCACATAGCGCGAATGTGTTCCGCGTGGATGACCCACGCTCAGAGGCACGCGTCCTTCGCGAATTGACGCAGAACAAAATGGCGGAAGACGCAGAGAGCTTTATTGCTATTCGTTTTGTCGACGAAAACGACTACAGAGAGATTTCTGCTAAAGCTGTGTCAGCGAAACGGAAATTAAAAAAGAATCGCCCTTCCTCTCTTGTATAGAGCTAATAGTACAGCAGGGAAATCCTTAACACACTGAATATTCTCTCAGGATCATTTATAATTTACAGTTTGAAGAGAGCAATTTCTGGTTTGATATTTATTCTTTGATTAGTCTTTTATTATTCAACAACAATAACACTTGGCGTCCTACTTGCTTTATTGTACAAACGACCGGTTTCAATAGACCGGCGAAATTTCTCATTTTATTAAAGTCCTGGGGTTACGACAACCTCGAGTTAAACTGATTTCACGGGTTGTCGAAGAGTCCAGCGATTCCCTTTTCCCAGGTGAGCACTGACTCATTTCGCTTCAATATTCAGGAATGCTCTCGATATCTTTACGCTTTCATTGCCTTTCGCCCGACATGTTTTGCACGGCGTTTAGTCATGCGAAGCCTCCACGAAACATCCACACAGCGCCCGCGGTAACTTTATCCCGACTCTAAAAATAACTCGAGACGAATTACCTATGGAATAGGGTGTATATGGGGGATTCCTTCTCTGTCCCCTTTATCCTCTCTTGTCCACATCCTATAGCCTGTGAACAGCAGACGTATTTCCGGTCGTCACTTTTCTTCCACCGCCGTGAACTAGAGGCGAAAAAACCGGATGCTCTCGCAGGCTACACATTAGACTGCGAGCAGTCTCTTATTTTTCTTTGCAAAGTTACTGTAAGAGAAACCCAAATACGCGAGTGGCGAAGCCGCGAGCCGCGATAAACGAGGGCGTTAGCCTAAGAAGAAAAAATAAGAGACTGCTGACTCTTTTGTTCTGTCTGGGGACAACGAAGCTGTCAAGCTAATCATTAATTAACCAATTACTGGTAAACCCCATTAACTTGAAATGATTTATAAATAGAACATAAACAACTGAAAAATTTTACTTTTTTTAAATCCGGTAAGATTGCCTTGAATTCCTTTCCCTTGAGGAAATTTACAGCAGTTTCCTTCTGTAAGATATCCTTAAACGTTGTAGATAACAAGCGATTACCGCTAGGTTCATAATTGTTGGTAGTTAGTTGTGACGCGTGATTATTTTTATCGCTTGCATCTCCACCACAGACCAGTCATTGATGTGTCAACAGCTGTAAAACTGACCCATCGGTTACTCCGTTTCTGGGCTGACGGAGAGTTTGTTTGCAACAAAAGAGTCCGCAGTCAGTCTTTTCTCGTCTGGTCCTAATACCTTATTGTAACATAACGTCGTGGTTTGCAATCGCGCTGGCTGAGAACTAAACGGATTTTAAATAAGAGAAAAGGCGGACTGCAAGCAGTCTAGCTACACATCCCATGACGATGGCGATTTGGGGGCGTCAGTGTGGTCATTAGAGGCAAGCAATCTCGACCATTTTTGGCATCGACTTTCGCAAAATATCTGGCTTTGATTTTCCGGACTAGGTGGCGTGGGACGCGTGGAAGTGGGAGAAAATGGGCAAAATTCAGAAGGCGTTGTTCTGCGGCCGGCCGCCGAATTTGCAAGCCTTGTCCTTTTATTTAACAATTGTTCCATGAGCACGCGCTGGATATGAGGTGGTAAATAGCCAACGAGGCGCGTAGCGCGGAGTTGGCTACAACTATCTCATATCCAACAAGCGCGAATGGACTCATTGTTTTATCAAATTTTTTTAAACTCCAAACGTCTGGTTATTACAACTGAATTTTAGTAATTTTCATTTTAAATATTACAAAACGACCGGATATTAATATAACTTATGGTAAACCAAGGGAAAATCACATGACATGTGCGCTGTTTGCGAACTTCATTGAATGAAAAACTGAAAGGGAAGGACGCTGTGCTTAAATTATTCTCGACAAGTTCTGTTTTCGCTTTCCCTCGCTGTGACTGTGGAATTTGACCCTGGACAGGTCGACCTGATGGCTCTTCAATTTCGTTTTATTCCTCCGCTGAATCGGAGCTGCACAGAGACCCAACTTCATTAATCAATTTGTTGTTGTTGTTGTTCAATGGAAAGCCGCTCGTTGTGGGATTCACTTGAGACCCGTTATGGTCCGTTATGGACTTGCGAAATTGTTAAGAGGTGTAAAAGCTCTTCAAACACGCAAAAAATCTGCAAATAGTTTTGAAAACTTACTCCTGCATGGACTTGCAAGCCATTCTGAAAGGTAAACTTTGTTGCTGTGGTTGTTGTTTGACTTACGGAATTTATATGGAAACTTCGGAGTAACATTAAAAAGTTTCAAACCAAAATTTGTTGTTTTTTTGTCGTTGCCGGTTTAGTGTTTTCTGTTTTTTTTTTCTGTTGTTTCGTCGGTAGAAAGCTCGCGAAATCTACTTTTTTTCCGCCGCTTTTTCCGTGAGAAATTTTGTTGTTTTCCATATAAGGTCAAACTAAGGTATATGAGCTGATAACCGAGATTGAATGGCTGAGTATTATAATTAACAATTAATGAATGAGGCTGAGTATCTTATGAAGAATTATGGAGATCGAGGAGGGTGTTATCCGTCGAGGCCGTAGGCCGAGGCGGATAACACCCTCCGCCGTATCTCCATAATTCTTCATATGATACGAAAGCCGAATTCAATAATTGTTTTATTATTCATTCAAAATAATTCCTAGTTTAAAAACATGGCTAAAACATGCTTACCTCCATCGATCCTATCGATGTTATGTTCATCTTTGATAGTGCACGTTTGAGTTTGTCCAGCTCCCCAAATATTCTCCAAATAGCAGATGTCGCCCTTCGAGTTGTCTTCTTGCTGTTCTTACCATGTTTTTAGCTATTTTTTCGCCTAGTTCTTACTCTTCATGACACGAGTGAAACGTCCGCCATTTTTTGTTTTCACAACCAAAACAACTCAACCTCGTCCCCAGATCTTCTCGGTTAACGGTACCCTAACCTGCACGAACGCTGCATTTTTGACGTCATTTCCTCGTTAAACACAAAATGCTTCCAAGTTTGGTCTTCAGTAACTGGTTATGGTGAATTATGCGTGTGCTTTTAGCCAATCAGAATCGAGGAAATATTTTGAATGAATAATGAGAAGAATTGAGCAGATTGAGGAGGGTGTTATCTACAGAGGCCGAAGGCCCAGGTGGATAACACCCTCCGAGATCTGCTTAATTCTTCATATCCTACGAAAGCCGAATTCATTGACTGCTTTTTTATTCATTCAAGATATTTCCTAGTTAGAAACATAGCTAAAACATGCTTACCTGCGTCGACGTTAAGTTTATCTTCGATAGTGTACGTTTTGTCCAGCTCCGCAAATATTATCCAAATAGCAGATGTCGCTCTCCGAGTTATCTTCTTGCTGTTTTTGCTATATTTTTTAGCCATTATTTCGCCTAGTTCCAGCTGTAGTTCTTACTCCTGAAACGAGTGAAGTGTCCGCCATTTTATTTTTCACAACGAAAACAACTCAACCACGTCCCCAGGTCTTCTCGGTTAACGGTGCATTAACCTGTAGAAGGCTGCATTTTTGACGTCATTTTCTCGTTAAACACAAAATTCTTCCAAATTTGGTCTTCAGTAACTGGTTATGTTGAATTATGCGTGTGCTTTCAGCTAATCAGAATTGGGGAAATATTTTGAATGAATAATAATACTAACACGTATTAGTCGGGGTTGTCAGTTTCAAGCGACTGAAAAAGCCACAAATCGCAGAACACGACACTAAAAACATACGGTAAGTTATCTTTACTTATATTCTGGGTAGAACGTATTTCGTAGAGCGCTCAAATCATTTAATTGAAGAGCATTGACTATTCATAATCGTAGGAGTTCAGGCTTCAGGAGTAATCATTGATCGTTTATTGCGACATGACAGTGCTGTTTCGTATTGTCCGAAATTGTAGGACCACACTCATCAGGCAACTTCAACGATTATCTTTATTCTTTTTTCTTACATTATATCAACATTTGGGAACAAAAAGGGAAAAAATCTGTGTTTTATGAAGCATTTCTACCGATCACTTGAATCAAGCCGAGTTCAGGCGTTGCGAAACACAGTAAACGTATGAGATCAAATGTCGCGTGTAAGATCATGATCCCTCGAACAGTTCGGATGGTGCGCCTGTGCTCGATCCCATTCCTTCAGAGACATCATGGGGCAATGGAGAATGGAGACTATGTGTTAGTTTGGCATAACGTTTTCGGTACTGTGTACTTCCTGCAGGAAGTACCCAGTATTGAATACATGTTTGTGGCTGCGTTCAAGTTCCATCGACCATCTTACAAGTTGTGATGTCTGGATAAAGATCCTAATTATTTGAGCTGCTAATACGTTAGTTCTAACGACTTCAAGGGAGCAACCATGTTGGTGGTTGTCTATTTTATATCTTTGTTCCTATTCTGCCATCGATCAGGTTAGTGCATATAGCTCAAATAACTGAAAGGGTCATACTAACAACCAATATTTTAACCTCAGTTTTTTTTATGTGATATTTTCGTCACAGTACGAACACAAGATAGTCTTAGAACCAGAATTTATGAAAAAAGAAGACCAGTCAGAGGGGGGTACATAGCAAGGAAGCAATTCTTAGCAAAGCGTTACTTTAAACTAATGAGGAGACTTTTTTTCGAGCTGAAATCAACAATTCACTTAAAAGTTTTTGTTTTGAAGCTTTTGAACATTGTCTGTATCCCAATGCTGTTACACATAAAACTAGATCGGGGTTTACTGATGACTGTAAGAGTGTCAAAAGCAGAAAATTGTGTATATTAGCTTACATGTTTTTTGAAACAGGGGCGAGATCTCCATGCAGAACTTCAATAACTTGTAGTTAATGTAAGCTTATCATGTAAGCTTATAGGTGTATGAATAATATTGACAAATTGTATAAGACATTTGAACCTCCACTTACAGTGTAGGGCCACTTTTATTGTTCCTGGTTGGTTAAAAAAATTATCAACTAACAATTAACAATTAACCACTATTTTGAGCCCTCGAGGTGGCCATTGTGGATAGCTTTAAATTTATTTATAAAATAACTGAGATAGTATGCGTGATCTGATCGGTCAAAAACCTATGGTTTATTATACCAGTAAACCCGTAGAAAAAGGCATCCGGACCACGAGCCATAAACAAAACTGGCTATTGATCTGCAAACAATGATTTTAGAAAAGCTAAAAAACAGAACAAGTTACTTACCCTGAGCCCTTCTTAATATCAAAAGCATTGGTTTCCACATTTTATTACTGCCATAGCTTTAGAAGTAATAAAGTACAAAGCTGGAAAGCAGTTTACATTTCATGACGATGCCAAATCGCAGAGAAAGACAACAACTGTGTGAATTTCTGGTGTAGATAGTCTCCAGGAAAACTTAACCATGTGCCAACCAGCAACAAAACAGATAGTTTTAGCATTCTTGATTTATTTTATGGCAAAATTAAATTCCTTAATGAAAGAAATTGTTCCAAAAAGAGATCTCTGATCAAGACATGGTACAAAATCGGCGGCTGTAGGTTGTAAACAAGCTACCAACAATGACGAAAGATGTCAGAGTTTCGGGCTGGTTTTTTCCAACATTTGCGCAAATTAGTCGGTGATATTGATGCCATAACCTACCTCAAACCACCTGACTTTACAAATCGACAAATATTAACGCAAATATGTGGCTATGGCAAAGAAACCTTTCTCCACCACTGACATATTTCCATCTGTCGCAGTACGTGCATATAAAGTTACATGCGACAACTTCGCAAATGCAGCCACGTTGTTACTGCAGCATTTCTTAATCATAATAAAGTCCAGAAAACAGATCTTAAACCACTGCGGCTTGTAAAATGTGAATGAAGTCCTCCATTACAATAGCTGCCAGTTCCGTCTGTAAGCATGAAATTCTTACGGATCGACTCAACAAAATAGAGCTGTGTACACTCTGATGTTCAATTAATTTCTACTTCTGTATAGTAAACAAACCATGGACGTATTCTTTCATTGTACGTTCGCATGAATAAATGTTGACTTTTCCTGTAAAACAGCTTTCATAAGTTATAATGTAATGAGTGCAAAAACTCGCTGCTGTTTGTTGTTTGACTGAACTGAGTTTTGAGAAAGTTCAGCGCTATTAAATCGTGAGTCATGATTGGCTTATGATGACTTTAGAGAGAAGACATGACTTGATCACAGTACTAAAACCATATTTTTTTTTTACCTAAAACACTCCATTCTACTAAAAGTTATTTTATAAAAGCAATAGACCACACTTTCTATGGGTTTACTGGCATGATAACCCACTAGGGATGTTGGGAGACTACTTGAAAAGCTCAGCTCGTGATTTACAAGCTTTTCTCGTGTTCTCCCAACATCCCGCGTGGGTTATCACACCAGTAAACCCATAGAAAGTGTGGTCTATTGCTTAAATGTACTCATTCAATAATGCCTGCTATGATGATTTTAGTCTGAAGTTTAGATGTTGTAGACCAGTGTGCAGTATGAACCATATTGTTCTTGTCTGCACAACAGGCTTCCTAGAACCAGGTGTACAATAGTAACTGTTAAACCATGGGCAAACCCATAACCCACCTTTATTTCATGGTTCGCTGGACCTACAGTGTATAGCCTTCCCCAAATTTTGAGAGTTTTTTTATGCAACTAGGAAAGCTTCTTGACATTCATCCAACTTCCTTTTTGAGTTAATTTTTATTGGTTTATCCAGATTCAAAATTGTTTTTTCTTACTGCCCACAAATAGCAAAGGCTAGTCTAGGTGGGCAGTGTCTATATAAAACAAAATATGCACTCCAAAAGTTATATAAGCTTATATAAGTTGTACAAAAGGTAAAGAAAAGTTACGTCAAAAAAGAAAATGAACAGCAACAACAATTAAACAATGCTGAGATTAACTGGAATACAGAATATAAATCAGAAGCTACAAGTACAGTACGTTCTTAATTATGGATGATTTTGAATATGCTGCATTTTTCCTAATAAGGTAGGAAGATCAGAATAGTCATTTATCTGTGAAAGGATTTGAGGTAAGCAGTCATGTATTTTCTTTTAAAAGCTATGTTTTGGGAGATTTCTAATACTCAGAGGTATGCAATTTCATATTTTGGTTCCCAAAATGTGTGTTCGCCACAAGTTTACATAACAAAATCATGCCGTCAAATCTCTGAAATCTGGTAGCGCATGAACTAGCCTCTTATACAATGTACTTTTTAAATCACGTCAATGGTAAGAATTTATTCTCGGGCATAATTTGTGTTATTTTTGTCCTATTTATTCCAACTCTATATAATTCTGCAGTTTTTTACAGAATAATCTTACAAGTCCTGCACCTTTGATGATCATAGTGAAGGTTGGGCTTGGAAAACATAATCTTCCCAAACAAAATAAACCCAGTCGACCACCTAATAATACCACTGTTTTCTTATGAGGCTAATGTAATTGGACAGCGCCATATAATTTTATGCTATAAATGTACATAGTTTGAGCAGTTAACCTTAAATGACAATTGTTTTGGTCATTTTCGTTCCATATGGAATGATGCCTTTGTTAAGACCCATTTAGCTTTCAGTAAAGCTAAAAGTTGGTAAGTGGCAACATCATGCTCAAAGGTACAGATTTTTTTTCTGATGCTTTAATATTGTTTTGGGTATTCTGTCTAACCCTCAGACAGAGTTACAATCAAAGAAAGAGCAGTAACATTTTGAAGAAAAAATCCACTGCCTGTTCCGCTCCCTTAAAGGGTAGAATTTCTTAGGATAGAAATTTCCTTGTTCTTTTGCCATGTAGAAAGCTTTCTTTGTATGAAGCCACAATAGGTAGGTCAGGTTGAAAAAAATATTATACAATGGTTGCTTGAGTTAAAAGACTATGTACACGGTATTTTTCAGTATGGAAGCTTTCCGTGGAGAAGGGAAAGTGGCACTGATCTCAGTATATTTTTTCTTTTGTAATTTAAACTCATTTTCAAAGTCGTTACCATTTCCTGGTAAAAGGAAAATAAACTTGAACCAAGGTAAAATTAACTTTGAAGCGATACATAACAAATTTTATATTCATTTTTTTTTTCTTCTCCTGATGAGACAATGTTCTAGCCGGTACATTTTTTTGGCCTTAATACCCTGGTAATTAAAAATAGTGAGTTAACTTCCATCTCCTCTTTTGGAGAGATTTGTATTTCACTGAATGCAGAGTATGTGGAACTTTGTTGGGAGTTAGGCTGACTTACAATTACCTTTTCTTTTCATGCTTAACTGATCAGGATATTCAGTATTGCTTAGCACCAGAATATGTATACATTGTAGCTTTTCTGCCTTTTTGTTGGCTTTTTTTTGTATTCTTTTCACTTTTAAAAGCTTGTTCTTTGCTTTAGTGTTAGGTTCCAAATTTATTACCTATCTAGGAATAATTGCATTTTACTATTGAATCTACTTGTAGCTGCCACATGGCCCCGGTATGCAATTTCGCATTCGGGCCACTGCCAACTTTAAGAATCTCTGTAAAACTTTCTTTACACCAGCAGAAATAGAAAAATCTTTAAACCTTTGGTTACCTTTTGTTTTTATTTCTCTATTTTAAACATTAATCTCTGTGTACCAGTTCATCATATTGCCCATATTTTTCTTTCCTCATCAAGTCTTGGGTGGTGGTAGGTGTCATTTTTCCTTTTGGTCAAGAGGGGGCCGGGGTTAATTGTAGAAAATTCCATGTGATATGGGGATATTTAAAAAATGCCTCTTGACACACTCAGCTTCCATTGTTGTTGTTGTTTTTTTAATTGGATGGTATTAAGCAAAGCGATACAAGTGAGGTGCATTTTATTGTGAAAAACTTATAAAACTGTTAATAACTTGAGCTACATGTACTTCAGTGTATTACTTCCTTAGATTGTACTAGGCTTATTGGTTGACTTGAAAAACCAAAATAATCCGTGGGCAACCAAAACATTAGTCTTGCGTCTTGCGGTTGCCTTAAGGAAGTGTTATAATAACAGTATGACTAGTTTATGGTTGCCTTAAATACATGTACCATCAACAAATCATAATCAAGGTTGTGCTCAAAGCTTGTGACCATCTGAAGTGGGGTATTGTCTGTGAAGGCACTATACTCTATTGTTTTCAAATTAGAAGGTACATTGGTGTGTTGTATTGTGTGCCTGAGACCCTTTCCATGCAATTCATGTACATGTACATGTCTATTAAGGAAATAGGCTACTGTTACTTACACTGTACATGTATTGCATTTAAGGATTCTACAAAAAGTTAAGATTGACCAAGGGATCTACAAAACATAGTTGGATATGAGATAGCCAGCAAGTTGCAAAACTCTAAGTTGGCTATAACCACATGGAGAGCTTCTGATGTTATGTGAAATCTGAGTGAGCACAGACAGCCTAGATGTACTGAATGTCTCAATAATAATTACAAAAGTAAAATATAATTATCATAAAATATTCCCCCAGAATCCTTTGAGGCATTTTTCAAAAAGCTTTATAACTTTGACAATTTTATACGTAGAAGACTGACAGACCACAAAAAGATAACATGTGCCATAAAATATCATCCCATGTCACATCTAAAGTAATGACGTCACCAGTCACGTGACTATCGCCGAATTAGGTTTTTTGTTGCTATGACAAGATTTCATGAACGAGTTACATTTCTGTAAAAACAAATGACATATTTGAGGTTATAGATGTGTTGCGCATTTAAAAATAACCAGTTGATGTACAATATTTAAAATTTAAGGGGGTGATGAACATGAGAGAAAAAGTTGGGAGACTAGGCCGAGGGCTGTAGAGAGTCAACCTTTCATCACACGGCAGAGAAAATTTGCATTAAAGTAATGTTCTAGCTGATAATTTTTTCACGAACAAAAGAGGGACATGACATCATCATTCACCTGATCGAAGCGTTTTGAATGTTTTAGTTTGTTTTTAAAGTACCTTTTTTTGTCTTAAATTGGCAAGTTTGTGTTGTTTTCCTCATCAATTATTTACACTGTATTGTCTCTGAGTGATTATTATTCCGTTTTGAAAGCGAAAGCCGCAAACAAAAACAGAACCAGAAGTTTAAAAGTTGCGTAAATTGACCGATATTGCAAGTTGAAGTCCAAAGAGAGACCAACTTTTGAGATTTTTGTAAATCCTTTTTCAACTTGTTTGAAAGGGGCTAACAAGACATAAGTTAACAACTTAGTGGTTTGCAGGCTGTTATTAAGTTGTGTTTTTCTTTTCAGTAAGAGCAATTCCTATCTAATTCCTATCGACGTCTGAATCAACTAAATTCGACAGTTTCAAATTAAGTACGACTTTGCCGAATCTGCGACTGAAACAGTCGAAAATTCAACTTAGGTTGAAAAATTGGATTTAGAAGTCGCATACTTGCCGAATATAATGCATTAATTATAGAAACCCTTATCCATATTGGATAACAATTTTTTGTAGAGACTGGGAATTTTTGCAAAGACGAAGATAAATTTGGCACCATTATATCCGACGCCTGAATCAACTGTCATATTTAATTATTTTCAGCGACTAAAATAGGTGTTCGGCACTCATAAGAAGTTCCACGTTTGAAAGGGACCTAACATGACATAAGTTTCAGCTTAGTGGTTTGCAGGCTGTTATTAAGTTGTTTTTCTTTTCTTTTCAGTAAGAGCAATT
>NC_133210.1:18467480-18604980 GCF_958299795.1 Porites lutea
TCTGATAAGTTTATATGATCTCTCCTTGTCTTGAAGCTGCTACTTCACAATTTATTCTACCAACACCATTGACTCCATCATATGTAGAAGAACTGCAGGAGATTACTCTTGTGTGGAACTACACTCTCGGTAGTACACTTAGTATTGCCAGTTTTTCACGTAATACTGGTGGAGGGGATGAGGAAATTGCTAGGAAGCAATCAGGGAATACGATTTTGCGCCCCGGTTTTCAGAGTGGCCGATTTAATGCTGATGCATCAGACACTCAAGCATGGCTGAAAATAACCAGAGTGCAAAAATCTGATCAAGGAATCTATGGGATTGTTTTGACTCCCACAGGCATTGGTGTTCTTCAAAATAAGGTGGAAGTGATTGTGAGATGTGAGTATTCACTATGTTAGTTGGTTTAACGTATTGTTGGAGCTTTTTCATATCAAATAATAATAAAAATTAAAAGAATTATGCTGACAGTGAAACCTCTATTAAGTGGACACCTTTGGGGCCTTCCCAAGTGTCCGCTTAATAGAGGTTGTAAAAAATGTGCATTTTTGTTAATGAATAACATTCAACGGTTACTCTGTACTGTAATAAAGTTCCATGTTGTTAAGGAAGCTACCCAGAAATCAAGTTCATTACCTTTCATTACCAACTTTAATTTGTTTGTAAATGCAAAAACCTCAACTGCCTACAGTACGTATTTCAAGGACGTAATACACTACTACTATTGTCAATTCAGTCCGGTGTCCGCTTAATAGAGGTTTTTAACAATAGGAATTAGCCAAACACAATTTATTTTAGTGTCCGCGTCTGCTTAATAGATGTGTCCGCTGTATAGGGGTTTGTTATAAAGGGAAATATTTAACAATTATTCGCCGAAGGCGAAGTTAATATTGTTGAATAAACCCTGAGACGAAGTCGAGGGGGATTATTCAACAATATTAACTGTGCCTGAGGTGAATAATTGTTTTAGTATATTCACACGAAGTGATCTCAACAGAATCAGAAAGAAAACCATTAACAAAACCGTTAGTTTGATTGACGGGTGAGTTCATGCGTGAACACAAAGCCGTAAACAGTAGATGCGCAAAAGTTAGATCTTTACAGTATCTTCAAACGTGGCAAATGAGAGTTTTGATCTTTTTGTATCGATTTTTGTAAGCTTTAGCATCAATAGTTTAAAAGAAAACGTCGAAAGATTAAATTACTACCCAATTCTGAGAAGAAACGTAGAACTTTATGTGAATGAGAAAGTTTTTTTTGTCTCCTCTCGCAAATGCTGTCCACAGCGGCTACGATCAAGGTGTGCGTTGTTTATCTGCAGTGTTCTTTGCCTTGTTAACTTGCTGGCACGTACAATTTTCGAAAATGTTGGCCTTCCTCTTTTCTCCATCAATTAACTTCTAAATATAGGCAAAATTACCCTGCGAGCAGTGGTTTCTCCAGGCCAGACGCTACGCTTCGATGGGACAGAAACCACTGCGAGCAACCGTTTGCTTTTCCATCGAGCATGCGCGTCCGCGTGATGACTACGAATATCCAACGACAAAACGGCAACGAGAACTTCAACAATAGGTTTAATAAGCAAAACAACAACTTTGGACGTGCATCACGCTTTTATTTTTGCATTTCTTTGCCATTTTTGCACGACTACGACATGAAGATGCCTAATTTTGCGTTTTATGGATAACGCAAACAAGCAACGACGAAATTTATTCTTCTCTTCGCTCTTGAACTTGGATATGGTTCCGTGGAATTCAAATCCATTTGTGTTCGCCTACATTTGACAAAGTAACTGAGTAGATAGGAATAAATAATCCAAAGAAATACTGAATATCCACAGCAGGCTCGCGTTAAGACAGCAATTGTAAGCGTAACCAAATGCGCGAGATCCTAAACTTGCTTTCAAACAGGATTTACATGTTTAAAGTTTATTTATTCGTCCATAGCGCTGGACGGCGGCTCGATCAAAGAAGGCGACGGATGCTCGCAGTGGTTTCTCTCCCTTCGTAGCGTAGCGTCCGGCCTGGAGAAACCCCTGCTTGCAGGGTAAGGCAAAATTGGTCTTGCGAGAAAATCCCGAGTTCACAAAACCGTGACATTTAGCGGCCTCGTTTTCCTCTGTAGTGGTAAACATTGCTTTGAGCGTACAAAAAGTCAGCTACTGTAAACCACTTCACAATAAATCACGCTGTTTAAACACCATGAAGTCTTTTCTTACCTTCAAAGTGATCAACACTAGGATACACTTGTATTTTCAAAACGTTCTTACTATGAAACTTTGGCAAAACATCCGGTTCACGACAGCGATTTTGTTCTGCTTTATATTCACCGCCTAGCGCGGTGAATATAACGTCATAGTCCGATACAGCGAACCAATCAGATTGCTTGAATCACCAAGATCACTGAGTGTGTATATACTAAAAGATGTTAATTTCGGGACCCGGCTTAGTGTCCGCTTAATTGGGGATGCGCTTAATAGAGGTTTCACTTTAATTAATTTTATATACCCAAATTTTTGAAACCTGGGTTAGAGAAATAAATGATTTCATTCTTGTATGTGGTAATTAAAGCAGTTTAGTCCAAATAAAAAATCATTTAATGGCTGATCAAAAAAGTATTTATTTGACACCAGGCGGTAAGTTAGAGCTCCCTTGGTATTATTTCACTCAGTGCAATCCAAATATATAATTATACCGAAATTTTTATTGGAATATTTATTAATAAGTAATCCGACACCATGGGGCTTCAAACTGGAGTCATTTCAGTCTAGAAATTTTAACTGTGAAAGTAACAAGGACAGGATTCGAACCAATGACCTCCCAATCACTGGGCGGGCGCTTTATCCACTTGAGCTATGGAGAACTTATTGAGAGTGAGGCCATATACTAGGTTCATATTTGACCCTGCATACTGCTAGGATCAGCAATGTCAGTGTCGTACTGTGTTATGAAAGAATGAAAGATGGTAATTTTAAGCTGGGTGAAACAAATGTGAAAATGAAAGAACCAGCATGTTACGAGCGTGGGACAAAGCGTGCGACAGGATTCGATTCAGAAGCCAGTTGGAAACTGTCCTCTGCTCGAGGGACTTTGAGAAAATAGAGGGCCTGTGAACAGGCTATTGACCACATTATAAAACGTTTTCATGAAGAGAATTCCATAATGTCGGGACTGTTCAGTCAGAACAGTATGCTCCTATGTGGTATGCAGGGTAACAATTCTTGCAGTAGTCACCGAACCATTTCTGTAAAGGTTGAAACTTTTTTTTGTCCGCCGAGCAAAACTTTGCTTTGTGTCATGCGGTTGATTATTTTATTTTTAGCATACATGCATTACATTTCCCTCAAATTATTACAAAGAAAAGAAACGTGTTGCAAAGCGAAGAAGACTGCAAAAGCTCTCTACATGAATGTACTGGCTTTTACATGCACTTGATCCATGTGTTCATTACAGTATAATTAAAACTTTAGTATCAAACATTTGAACTTACAGATGTACATGATTAAAACCTACGTGCACCAGTTATATTTCCTCGTAATTTTCATAAGCTTTTTGTGTGTGGAATCGTTTTTGTTAAGGAAGGCTATTTCAAACTTTCTTTCAGATGAACCAAATGTTACCATCGAACATTGTTCTACGAAGGTTACCGAGGGTGATAATGCCACAGTGTCATGCAAAAGTACAGGCAGTCCTACACCTGAAACAGCGTGGATTAGAGAAAAAACAGGCGAGATTTTATCATACAGTAAGGTTCATCAGATAACAGGTATTAACAGGAATGAAACAGGTGCTTATGTGTGTCTCGCATGGAATGGCATTGGAAAAAACGACTCAAAGTCTTGTTTGCTTGTTGTACAATGTAAGTGTACTATTTTATTTCTCTTTATTACTTGGGCATGCTTGGAGATGCATGTAAGTGTTTATGTTTTCATAGTAGGTAAAAAAAAAGTAATCTCGTCTGATCCTTTTGGCAAGAAAATTGAGAGAAAAAAAATATAAAGAAAAAAACAAATGGTAGAGGTGTTTAGAGCGACGGTCAGGAAAAATCGACCAAAATCTTAATTTCGTGAAGAGTTGAAAAATCAATTTCTTTTATTTTTTGTTCATACATAGCTGTTAGCTAGATAGGAAACCTAATGTAGATTGTTCCCGCCAAAAGCCTTTTATTTTTGAGAAAAATTAGAAGATCGGTTAACGATGTGGGAGTCTCATGCCCCATTCAAACCAACTAAACATTTTTGATTAAACCAGGTTTAAAAATATGAAAAACAGACATGAAAAACTGGAGCACAGGTTTTTACACAGGATTCAAATGAAATTCAACATGTTTTGTAATTGCCCTAAATTTGCAATCGACTTAGTCAGTAAGCAGGTTTTATGAAGGGAATTATTTCAAACCATGTTTAACTAAACTGCTTTTAAACACGTTTAAGCTTTGGTGTGAATGGGGCTTCAGACTACCCTAATATTTAACCTGAAATTCGCTAACATCAACTTTCCTCGCGTTCGCAAACGAAGCCGCATGGAGAAATTTGGACACTTTCCATGAACAGAAAAATTCTTTTTCTTCTACTAGAAGATACTTTCAGGGCAATAGGGAAGCTCCTCGTACTGAAATATTTCAAAAATGAGAGATAGGTTTTCAGGATAACAAAAACTTAAAGGGACAGGTTCACGGTTCAGCACATGTTCATTTATCTGTTTTTCCGTCGGGATATGATGTATCGTCTATGCAAGCATGATCATGTCATAATATTGTCAAGGAACCAATCTGCAACTGAAATATTTGCAAGTAGCTGTAAATAAATCAACCATGGAATAAAAGCTTCGGGTGAACAATAAATCTAACGTTGGTAGTGTTGGCATAATCCACTAATTTTTTCTGCGATTTTAGTACTCCTCCACTAATCCTACCTCAGGTTACTCTGAAATACAATTCTACTTTGAAATACACTCTGAGATCGCTGAGATACATGTGAGTGGGATTATTAACCGATAGAATTAACAATAAATTGGATAGAAGTAATTTAATTAATGAGCATGCGCTTAACCGTGAACCTGTCTCTTTAAGTTCGTTACTCATTTTCGACGGCAATCTGCTTTAACAAGTGGTATAACTCCATTTTCTCTTCATGCTATTTAAATCACACATTTAGACATTCATTTAAATCATACCTTATTATAGGAAATTAACGATCCATGAAATTAAGGTATTGGACATTAACTTGACTTAAATTAACGCGAATTTAATGGGAAACGACTTTCTAATAAAGAAAATTAACGCGAAAGTGGAGGTAGAATGTCATGATAAAGGAAACGCGATTAAGACACAGTGGGTGGTGACAACTGGAACAAATTTATTTCAACACTGGATGCACAAAAAATTCAAAACTGAACAAAACTGAGCTGACATCACTTCTGACAACGACAACGATGAAGATGAACTCGAAATATTATAAACCTTTGCCTTAGCTTTTGTGAAAGAGGGTAAATGGAAAGAAATAAAGCTTGTAGTTAATGTTTTTTAGGTGCCAAGAAAGTCTGGACAGGTTCCAAAATTGGGGTTAAAATACCGGAAATGAAGAGCGCGGAAATTAACGCTGCACTTAATTAACGTCGCGGAAATAAACGCTCAACAAAATTAACGCGACTTAAATTAACGCGAATTTTAACGATTCGCGTTAATTTCATGGAACGTTAATTTCCTATAATAAGGTACCTGGGAACTGGCTTGGGTTATTGAAGGAAATCTCTGTAAGACACCATCGAAGTTCAGAAATTTTCATAGTAGGCCAGCGGTAATTGTGTAAACACTTACCATTCCGAAACACACAAAAGTAGATATTTACAGCCTAAAGGCTCGTCTTCGTACTTCTTGTAGGTCTTCCCACTGCAAAGTTGCTTTTTTCAATCAAAGAGCGGGGTAAAAAGGACAAACTGGGTCAATTTTAGCCACTTTGAAACACTGAACTCTATCAGCCGGTGACTCTGCGTGACAATCTGTTCCGTGACTGCACGTGACATAACGTCCGTTTGACATAACGTCCGGTCAAAATGACGACAGTATTTTGAAGAAGAAAAAAATCAAATCAAACGCGCTAGAATTCTGGTAGCAGGTAGTCACTTTTTATCGAAAAATAAGGAATTTAACAATGGTAATTCGCTAAGGATGACGGAACAGGAAGATATTTCGTCTTGTTACTTTATGATCGAGGAAACTTGGAGCCTTTAGATAAGTTATTTTGGTCACGCTTCACTATATTTACCGGACTTCGATGCTTTCGTTTGGAGGCTGCCTTCAGGAACCCAAGCCAATTCTCAGGTATGTTTTAGATGAATGTCTAAATGTGTGAATAAAGGAGGACTGGGAAAATTTGGAGCTATACCACATGAAGAATAATGCCGCAGAAAACAACTTAAAGTTTTTGTCAACGTAAAAACCTGTCCTTCGTTTTTGAATTATGTCAGTTCAACGAGTCTCGATATTGCTTTAAAAGTATCTTTTAGTGAAAGAAGAAGAGTTGTTCTATCGATTGAAAGTGTCCAAATTTCTCCATGCGGCTTTATTTGGGAACGCGAGGAAAGTGGATGTTAGCAAATTTCGGGTTGAAAATAAGGCCATTTTGAAACCCCGACCATAAAAACTGATATTGTTACTTTTCCCGAAAATAAAATGGTTTTTGCGAGAACAACTTACATCAGATAACTTATCTACCTAAAAGCTATCTATGGACAAAAAGCGGAGGAAGTAGATTTTTCAACTCTTGCCACTCGATAGTCGATATTTCCTGACCGTCGCTCTTAAAATGTATTTGTTGCTGTGGTTTGCCTAGTTTTTTTTTCCCCTTACGTTATTATGTAATGCCATTACATGTATAATTTAAATTATTATTGAACATACAGTATGTCCATGTATTAATTTTACCTGAAAAAACAGGCCATTTGCATGATGACGTCTTTTTACTTTTAAGACCAGAATTCATTTCATTTTTCATACAGTGGATTTAAATATGGTAATATCTAAGTGAGGCTTGAAGTCTTTGAATAACAAAAGCCCCTATTTGTACAGAAAAACAAACCCCTGTAGAGATCAAGGTACGTCCCAGGCTGCCAGAAATAATCACCCTTTGGCGCAGTGTTCTTTCTTATTCCCTGCCCTAATTATAAATTTCCACTTCTGGGAGGTGGGGCGTTCCTATAATACTGTGCTCATTTATGGCGTATGAAGTTGTATTCCGCTGTGAAAATAAGGCTTTCCCATAATTTAATGCTGGAATAGTCTATAGAATTCAAGGGGGATTGTTGTTTTAAAATAAGGTTCCTTTTAAGGTGACTCATTCCTCGCGTAACGAGGGGCTTAAGGCCTTCGTGTAGTTAAGGTTTGTAATTTTATCGCCCACAAATCGCATATGGATCATAGCGGCCTGCAAACTCAGTTGGCCCATATATACATGCATTTCTTTGTGCATTTCCCATGGTATCTGCAATGACGTTATCAGTTATTAATCGAGAAACTTGTTCAGTTATTGTTTTAACTGTTTCTGTGGCCGTTATGACAATCCATGAAATTGCGGAAAATTGCACTCAGAGCCAGGGTAATATGTAATCCATCGACCGTATTTGGAAGATGGAAGGGATATGTATGCAAGTAGAAAGACTAGCTTAAGAGATACTCTGGTAGCAACCTTTTTCCAACAGTATGTGAAAACATCTGGATAGTTAAGTTTTTAATGTAGTTCTAGTACTCCTTACAAGGACCGTAAACAATTTCCCAGCTAAACTCCAGATATGGTACGTCAACAATCTACAGGTACCACACCCATAAAAGTGCAACGGAATGATGGAAGGGGGGGGGGGGTTAGGGTTAGGGTTAGGGTTAGGGTTAGCGAAGTCTGGAACCGAGTTTACATGATCGCCCCAGTGATGAAATTTGGCCGAGTGAAACTGGTCACCAATTTTCTTTCAAAGCCAATATGGCAGAGGAAGCAGTCATGGAAGGACGATGAGTTTTTGCTCGGTTTTAAGTTTTCCCGCGTCCAAACATCAAGAAAAGGTTTCATGAACTTTTTCAATGGAAGTGTTAAACATCAGGAGGCGTGATGTTTAATGGGTGACTTCACTTATCGTGATTCGGCATCTCGGGAAGTTCAGTTAAGCTTATTGAAATATTCTGTTTAATAATAGGCAGGACGTGAATTTTCCAGCGACCAGCCTGCTCCATCTCTTATCTTTTTTCCATTTACAATGGTATTAAGACTCTCTTCCTTATCCTAAACATATGCTACGAGCACACTATGATAGTATGATTCTTGCAAAAGTCATATGTGAATGTTCATTAAACCAATTTTCTACTTCGCTGTTCGTAAGTTTGTTTGTACACCACAACAAACATTTTTGGGCGTAAATACAGAATACAGGGCCAATTTAGTAAAAGACAAGGGTAAATGTTCCAACCACTTTGCTACACATACATGTATACTGGGTCTGTCAGCATAAGCTATTTTTATAATCAGGAGGAGACTAGTTTACTACACCTTCTCTGGAGTATCGTTGGAGTGATACATGATAGTCAATAAATTTCCAACAGCAATACCGTATTTAGTAATCTTATATTAGAAAGTGACTTTGGGTCTGAGTATTTCCTTGAAATTTTTTGTACAAAAATTACCCTATTGTTTTGAAATTATACTTGAAATGATTATAATGGTTAATTGTGAGACAAGAGGCTAACCCAGTTTCTAATAAGAGTGAGTACATCAGAGAGGGGTATGCGTTGAGAATATCGCTCAAAGGACTCAAGTACAAGAAATAGAAAGAGGAAAGTATTTAATATGTTACAAAGTTTATAGAGAGAATCAGAAGGGGCTTGAAAAAGGTACAACCTCAATTGTTTGTTCAAGTTATGAATCTGATGTACAACTAAAACAAAGAAGGTAAAATTTATTTTTTTTTATCAACCATCAAAAGAAGTTATTGCCCAATCCCCTTAACAGTTCTTTCCACGGTACTACCCTTGGCTTATTTGGCCTACAATGGAGGTCAAAAGTGTTGGGACCTTTTCAGTTATATTGGTAAAAGATGCAACCCCTCCTTTATACAACAAAAATATAGAAAAACCTTTGCATTACATTGTAAAAGTGTGTTTTTTTAGTAAAATGCTTTCTATGCGCTCCAGATGATCTGTCTGTCGCAATAAAGAGTTATGAATACGTTGCCAAGGGGTGTTCGGTGTGAACATTCAGTATACCCAAAAGGAACTACGTGATTATTTGAGCGACGTGTTTTTGATTGTTTTTAAAGGCATTTAATGCTTGTAGTACTTGTTGTTCCTATCTGAGAATGTGCACTTAGAAGACTCAAAATTAAGAATCTCAATTATCATTTCTTGTAGTTGTAGTAAAACAGTAAACAACTCTGACAACTCTTCTCCGCGACTCACAGCCACCACACTTAAATATGGCCAACAATAAATTTTGGGCCTTTCACTTGAAAATGCAAACTCTTCTACATACGTATTGGAGGGTTGGCGCCCTTCTTTTAGTCTTGAGAGCCTTCATTTAGAAAGGTAAAGTGAGTCAGACAGTCGCATCTAATGACAAACGCAAGACCGGAAGAAAGGGAAACGTAAAGTCCACATTACCGCGGGAAAAAAGGTTACAGCAAAGAAAGCAAGGACCAAAAGGACCAAAAGCGATTTCATTTCAACGCTGTCGAATCGCTGCGAAGACAATCGTCTTCTTTTCAGCCTGTTTCGCGCATGCTTGCTACAGTTCTTGAATGGTTGATAGTTTTCTTAACTGGGGCGATCATGGAAAGCCGAATCGCGGCAAGATCAAAGGCCGTTGGCAGCCCATCGAATCAGCATCTTCTAGATATTGTGAGCGCCAGTTGGTTATAAAGAATGACTCGGGGGATTCGAGCCAATTACATGTAGAAAGTGCGAAATATTTTGAATGATTAATAGTGTTAATTATTACAAATATTTCGCCATTTTTCACTGGCTCAAAGCCTCTGGCGTTAACCAACTGTGGGAGCAGTTATTTCATTGATTCAAGGATATATTGGCTTGGAAATGACATTTATCGATGGTATATTTGATTGGAAATTAGGCTGCATGGGTAATATAGTACTATTGATCAACCTCATCTCCAGACTGTAGCTGTTTATTCACTAGTGAACTTTAGAAAAATCGCGGCGATGCGAAGACGAAATTGCTGAATTTCTGATTAAAATAGAACAGAAAAATTGCAAGAATAAGCAAAACATATTGCTTGATGGATTTTGTCCGCTCTGTGGATGTTATCTACAATGTACTAGAGGAGTATCTACAAGAAAAAAAAACATCTGTTTATATCCTGAAACCGTGCAGAGAAAACAGTCAAAATTTAGAAGAAAATTCACATGGGGGTAAGCTTGTTAAGAAGTTGGGAATGTAGCGAATCAATTGGAAAACAATTATTGAATTCGGCTTTAGTATGATGAGAATAATTATAATGCAGATCTCGGTGGCTGTTATCCACGTTAACGGTTTTCTCGATCTGGATAATTCTTCACCCCACACTATGCCTCATTCAATCATTGCCAAAAGTAAAGATTAACAGCTATTGATTGTTAACTGGTTATTATTCTAGTTCCTCCCAAGATTGTTAATTTTGTCCAAGAGTACAATGTTGCGGTGCAGCAGAGTGTTACTCTTCAGTGTCAAGCTGAAGGATATCCTGAGCCAACATTTACATGGAGTCCATGCAACAACGACTGCAATACTGGCACCTTAACTATTCTTGAGGTCTTGAATGATACTGTCTATACCTGTGCAGTGACGAATAGTGAAGGCAGTGATTCAGCAGATGTCAGTATTGGTAGGTTGCCTCTCAAAATACTGGTTAACTACATGTATTAAGCATAGGATAAAGCTGCCCTTATACTCCTGTAATGGCACGCTGGGTTAGCGTAAAGTTGCGTTAAGATTTGTCCCAGATTTTTAAGGAACTTAAGGAATCAGATAAATACTGGTAAAATTTCACATTTCGTGCTGTGTATATCTAGCCGAATTTTTGAAAACCAACCTAACCATTTTTGCAGTCATTTCATTGAAAAAGGCGTCAAAAGGCGCCAAAAAAAGCTCCAAAATCGTAGTAATGAAGGAAAAGGAAAGGAGAAAAACAAAGAGCGAGGAGAATAAAAGGAGGAGACGAGAAAAAGAAGCGGTTGCACTCTTAGTTTTTATAATAGCTACTATGGAGATTTTTGGCCGAAAAATACTGTTTTGGCAAAATACCCTTTTGGCGGTAACGTTATATCAAAATTTCGCCAGATATGCAACATGGTCCATCACCAGAGGGGGTTCTAATACTCATCTATCTCAGGGTAATAAACGAGACTGATCCAACATGAAAGCTTATCTATTTAAAATAGCATTCCAAAATTGTCTTGCCGGACTTTCTGAGTGGTAGCTATCTGGTAGAAATTCGACTTTGAAAAGACCTCATTGGAAGCCGCCGACGGTCGCCATTTTGTCTCTCAAAGGAAAACCCAAGAAAATAGAAACATACAAATAAACTACCTGAAACACCTCCAAAGGATAACATATATCTTCAAAGTAGATTAAGTTGATCTGTTTAGACTGAATTGGCTTTTGGACAAAATTTTGAATCCAAATTTAGCTTTAGAGTTGACATCTCAGAGAGATAAACAGACTCCTTACGTTTCGATGTGGTTTTATTTGGTTACCATTTCCCCCTAGTGGAGTAGGCATCAAAATCAAGCTGCCTCTTGAAGCCAACTGTAGTAGAATTGCTAGAAGTAGATTAGGTATATTATCAATCAAGCCGAGGAAAAGAGCTAGTGGGAAGAGAGTGGTGTTTCAGTCAGATGAAGATTTTCTGAGGTTCACAGCGAACCGCGAGAAGTCTGAGTTGATCTACAATCCCAAAAAAGATGAGTGTCTCTGGGGAATCAGCTTAATTAGGAAGTAGTTTGTTGCAATCCTTCTATAGAGAAATTGAAATTGAAATACTCTTAACTTTTTTTCTGTAGTTCACAAAAATGGTTGCCGATAGGTGTTTTACTAGTTGACTCGTACATTTGAAAAAATATCGTCAGAAAAC
This sequence comes from Porites lutea, assembly GCF_958299795.1. Classification (NCBI taxonomy): domain Eukaryota; kingdom Metazoa; phylum Cnidaria; class Anthozoa; order Scleractinia; family Poritidae; genus Porites; species Porites lutea. Next base: position 18,479,587 of record NC_133210.1, read on the forward strand.
CGCATTTTATCTCATCTTTTGATAAACTATAAATCATGTGAATTAAGTTCCTTTAGACGTTCGTTTGATCTCTTACAAATCAATATATTTTTTCCTTTTTTTAGTATGTTTTAATATTTTTCTTCCCTTGCAAAATGAGTAATGATACAAGATTGAATCTCATACGGCACATTTTTTTTTTCAAGTGATTGGATCAAGTCGATTCTAACCCCTAGAAAAATTTTCAGTAAGCATGTTACATGGATTTTGTCTTATAACACCGCATCAAACAGGACCCGCTCAAGACATGCATTTTGGATTGCATGCTTGTGTTTATACTAGTCAAGGACTCTCATATTCAAAACGATGGTCAGTGCCATAAATCTATATGGCCAGTGTAGCTCCGTTTGCTCATGATGGTCAAAACCTTAACATATAGACGAATCTTTGCTTCCAGGTTTTTGTTTTAATTTTCGTCATTAGCATGCGACTGACCATACAACTTACCTCAGAAGCCGTAGTCGTATACACTTATTTCAATTAAGGTTGCTCCCGTGAAACATGATGTATGATTTATGTTTCATAGCCTGCAGTGCACTATGTTCAACCCTTTTGTAGCGGGAATTTCAGTCTTGTTCACGTTTATTGAAATAATGGAGATCATTTTTAAAAAAAATTGTTGGAAAGAGTTAATAACCTATGAGAAGGCGTTCGAGAGAGCTTTCAACTCAAATGGCTGCGAAAATTGTTAAGCGTGAGAAATTAGAATAAGGTTTTACCGCCTGATCGAGCTGCGTTTTGGGGCCAGTATGCTGGTTCTTTCAATGAAGCAAACAACGCTATTCTTTTTTATTCAGTTTAAACAAAATTACCTGAAAAATAAATAAACGCGTTATGTTAAGTTAGTTCAACAAACGCTTTGAATTTTTTTAACTCCATCCAAAATTCCCACGTGCACGAGCCAAGCAAACTTGTTGAAAATTTGTACATTCACTGCATATTATTACCACAGAGCAAAAGAAAACTCAAATCACTGTCTTAAAAAGCCTAGGATTTAGTGTTTGAGAATACTTGTACATTGTCTTAACTTCTGCTGACATAGCATAGAAGCGTCAGTAGCGTTTGCTGTCTTGGTTTCTAATGCACCGCGGGCTACGAAACATGGATCATGCATCATGCGTCATTCTTCCCTGAAGCAATCTTAATCACAGGCGACCCAGACGTAGTATGTGTCACTGAATGAATATATTAATATCTACATGGACAAATTAATGCGATGAGTCGTCGAAACTCCCATGGACAAAACAAAGCTAAGGTACCTTCAACTGAACGTATCCTTGTCTTTCCTGGCCGGTTTAAGTGGCATTTTGTTGAGTTTTGAAATTGTAGGTACTATCCACTAAAGAAGAATTAAAGGCTGGCTACAAAACAAACAGACCATCTCCACGCGCCTTCACACGAAGCGCTATAAATTCGAGAATAATCGACGAATCCGCTCCAAATAACCATCGGCTAATCTGCAGGTAACGTGTGCTCCTGCTTCTGGCTCGCTTGCTCCACAAAACCCATCGCAACTGCACAATAATTGCTCGCTCATCAACAAGCACTGTTGACCTTTACGCTTCGATATGACCGCAAACGACCAGGTTTAATACGCGACGTGAATATTCCAGCTTAGCGACCGCGTTCGCGCAACAATGCAGCACTTGCTATGGGTGGGCCGGTACTATTGCTTCTAGGTCAATCGACTGACCGAAGGTTCGCTGCGTTAGTTTTGACCAGGAAACAAAAGGCGATCGCAGGACCGTCCGTACGTTTTCAACAGGGCAGCCCTGGTTTTCAAGTTCGAATTCTTCTAACGTTCGCTGTCTCAGCTGCTGTCACATTGTTCGTCCAGCCGCTTGCATAGGTTCTTGACTCTATCAGACTTATTTGCTTAGATTAACAACGTCTTACTCCATAATATGTTGTCCAAACTGGTGAAGGAGGACGATAATTTCCCGCCCAGGAAAAAGGCAAAATCTGGCCCCCGCTATGCAGCTGAATAGAAGATACAGCTGAAGATATCGTAAAGTAAAATTTATGTGCGCGATATCCTTCTTCTTATTATTATTATTATTCTCAAAACTCAGGGGCACCCAACGATGATTTCCCCCTAAATGCATTGAAAACACATTAAAGGCTATCCAGAGTACTTTTGATCGAAAAATGCATTCTAAACAGCGCTTACATAAATTTAGTCAGGAGGGCTAAGAGCGAAGCTAATGATTTATAGTTTGCTCATACTAAATATAAAATATATCGTGTAATGCTAAGCGGAGAAGGCAACGAGACAGGGCCACCCAACGACTGTTTCCTCAAATACTTTCAATTGAAAACACTTCTGTAGCTATTCATAAAGTACTTTTAGCTCTATAGAAATGCATTCTAAGTGGCGCTATAAAATTTGCATCTCAGTGTTCGGCCATTCTAGAGGAACTTGAGTCTTTTCGAAATTACGAGGAATTCGCAATCAATTCACTCTTTTTTTTAGCTTTGCTATAAGATTCGTATCTGTTCGGTGCTCCTTGGGCAAATTGGATCTTTTTAAAAATTACAAGGGCTTCAATATTATTTTCCCGATTGATTGACCTAGAAGCAATAGTACCATCCCTCCCATAGCAAGTGCTGCATTGTTGCGCGAACGCGGTCGCTAAGCTTGAATATTCACGTCGCGTATTAAACCTGGTCGTTTGCGGTCATATCGAAGCGTAAAGGTCAACAGTGGTTGTTGATGAGCGAGCAATTATTGTGCAGTTGCGATGGGTTTTGTGGAGCAAGCGAGCCAGAAGCAGGAGCACACGTTACCTGCAGACTAGCCGATGGTTATTTGGAGCGGATTCGTCGATTATTCTCGAATTTATAGCGCTTCGTGTGAAGGCGCGTGGAGATGGTCTGTTTGTTTTGTAGCCAGCCTTTAATTCTTCTTTAGTGGATAGTACCTACAATTGCAAAACTCAACAAAATGCCACTTAAACCGGCCAGGAAAGACAAGGATACGTTCAGTTGAAGGTATCTTAGCTTTGTTTTGTTATATTTTGACTTTTAGACTATTTTAGTCCATGGGAGTTTCGACGACTCATCGCATTAATTTGTCCATGTGGATATTAATATATTCATTCAGTGACACATACTACGTCTGGGCGGCCTGTGCCTTAATACTCCGATTCCAGAAAAAACCGGAAGTTGCTTGGAAGTGAGGCCTAATAGCCCTTGCGGCAAATTTAAAATAACTAACATGGCAGACGACCAAGTCGATCTTACTCCAGAGGACATTCCTGGTGCTAGCTTTATTGAAGAAGGGATAGAAAATTGACCGTTGCTCAACTAACGTGTTGGTTAAAATGCCTCTGTATAAATCAAAATGGTAATATAAAGAAGGAACTGTTGGAAAGGTAGTTGTACATCATCATCCAGCTAAGTCATATATGACATATTTATCAGATTTCCTATAGAAGGCCCAGCAAAGCGCTCTAAGGTAAATAACATCTTCCTCGGAATTTAGACTCGCACACACTTGGAGGTCGTAAACAAAAATGAGAGCATTTTGGGCCCTTTAGAACTTGCAAACTCGGCAACGGCATCAGCAGATTTCGTGGTGTTCTTTCTACAGTTCTTTAGGTGTTCTAATGTATCAGTCGGAACGAATGTGGGAAGGACGGTAAAATCATCAGCAAATGCTGAATCAACGGTGGGAAAGTTCTTGAAGTGGTTTGCTGAATCTCGCGGTTTCCCCATTTTCCCTCAGTTCTTCAATCTGTCTCGCTAATTTTACTTTATATAGTGAAGACCCTCTCTGAATCATGGTCATATATTTTTAGATTTCATTTCTTGCAGGTTCTTGACCCTGAGAAAGCAAATTTTGTACGAAAATACGTGTCTTAACCGCTATGTAGACTTGTAGTTGAAAATAAATGAACAACCTAAACAGTTGATCGATCGCGCGAAGCCGGATTAAGTACACTTACCTTTCCAAAAGTTCCTTCTTATTAAGACTTTGATTTATGCGGCGGCATTTTAACCAAAACTTCAGTAGAGCAACGGGCAATTTTTCTATTTCTTCTTCAATAAAGCTAGTACCAGGAATGTCCTCTGGAGTAAGATCGACTTGATCGTCCGCCATGTTAGTTATTTTAAATTTGCCGCGAGGGCTATTAAGCCTCACTTCCGTGCAACTTCCGGTTTTTTCTGGAATCGGAGTATTGAAATAGGTGTATAGCTGATTCGATAATGGTTGCTTTGGGCATTGGGAAACTATTGTTTGGTGCTCACTCAAGTAAATCGTTGCATTGTTCCATATGCCCGAATGGCCAATTACCAAAGCAACCTTTTTTGATTTAGCTGTATAAGAACTACAAAAGCTGAAAGAGCTAATTGACTTCAACAATTTGTGCAGTTGGCAGCTGTTGCAAGCAATATTGAAGGAAGTTGGGTGGCATAAAGGTTAATGAGCCATACATTCTTTATTAAACGTGGAGTTTTCCATAGGCGAATCCTTAGCATGGGCTTATCATTATCTAATAAATGAAACAACATGAAAATTCTGAATATTGAAAGAGCAAAACAATTTCAGTTGTCTGTGAAAATTTGAGCCCAATTTACTAAATAATTTCGGAGAAATTCTCTTCGAAAAAGAACCAAAAGTTACAAAAGAATGTAGGAGCTCATTAATGTTTTTCCACCGAGTAATTTTGTAGTTTTCAATTGTTATTTTCTTTGTTACTGATTGCAGAAAGCTAAAACTTGTAAAAACTGAATAAATTATACCCAAATGGTATATACGGCTACGTCTTCGATGGGTTAACCCGTATGCTAATGAGCAAAAATGTGAACAATGACGTCACGATGAATCCGCCCATAAGAGAATTTCTCCGAAACCATTCGGTATATTGGGCTCAAATTTTTAAGAGATAACTGAAATTATGTTCTTTGAATATTAAAATAAGTGATAAGCGTACGTTAATGAGGTTAAAAAGGTAAACAAAGATTGTCCTATTCTTAAAAGTATATACATGGTCGTTTTATTTTGTTTGGCATGATGTTCACATCTCTAGCACAGGGTGCGGAAAAGTTGTTTGTGATGACAAGCGAAGCTATCGCACGAATCGCCTCTGTTACTGTAGAATCGATGATCAACTTGACATATCAAACCGTCATGCGATCGTGTTACAAACCTGGTAAAATATTATCTGATGCTCGGTGGGAACGAAAGTCGCTGGGACGCATTCGGAAAGCGAAGCTTTTCGAGCGAGGCACGAAGTGCCGAGAAGAATAAGACATGAGTAAGACATGATGAATAATGGCGGGTTGAAAATTGGCCCAAATTATTTTCATCCCTTGTCTCTTTATTATATGTTAGTCGTTGCTATTCGTCCGCAGTCATTACCTTCAGCGGTTTCCGGAGCATTGGATGATATTTACCAGGTTAATAAGACAATCGAATGACAGTTTGCTCGATTCTGCCACAACTCACGGCTTACATTCATTTAGGTATGCGTCTACAACACTGTGGAATAGACTCCCTGAGGACCTGAGGTCCACGACATTACTAATAGGGAGATTAAATTCAAAGTGCGACAAATTTCGTTTGAACAAATATAATAATACAAGAAATGGGTAGTTAAATTCGTTTCTTATGGTGCTATGTTTCCTTTCCTTTATTTTATTTTTATTTATTTTTTAGGATAATAATTACTTTAATTAATTATTCATTTTCTTCTATCTCGGAGATATTAGCTTTAAGAGCTACACTGTAAATCTGAGGATAAATAAAGGTGATGATGATGCATGTACAGTACAAAAACAAAAGCGATGCGCTATATAAACCGTGAAATTTAACTACAATCAACAATCAAGGCTACAAATAACTCCTCTGCTCCCTGTGTCTCTAGTTAAATGTTAAGTTTAGCCTATAGTGTGACCGCAACAGATCAGAGAACGTTACTAAGTGAGAGTAGATAATCTCAAACTGCAAACATAAAATCATAATTTTACTCGGTAGTAATTACTGTCGAATAGGCGACTTTCGTATTCCCGGGCGGCCAAGGACGAGTGCCTGTTTTTGCGCGAAAGCGAGGCTAATGCGGGTCACTTCTTACCAAGAAGACAAAGAAACATGAGAAAACTGCGGCTGGGTTGCCGCAAGAAAGGAAAATTTGAAACGTTAAAGGGTTTTGAAGGTCTCAAAACTTATTTACAGGCTTGAGAAATCATTGTTTCAAACAGCAGAAATTGACCGAAATAGTGGTCGGTTAGTGAGTTCAATGAGATGGTTTCAAAATCCTTAAATAAAACAAGGTAATACCCTGGAGCCATTTTAATGTTGCTTTCAGTGATGGTTAAAACGTCTTTAAGCCATACCTTCCATTGGAGTGTACGTACTTGTCGAAAGCCTGCAAGTTAAACTGAAAGCTTCTTTGTAGTTGACATTTTTTCTAACGGAGCTAATGCAAAATCTTGTGTATTTGAAGAAAAACATCAACCAACGGGGCAGACGTTCTGCATAAATTCCTTGCACTGTAGGGGCGTTAAATCGTTTTAAACGAAGATGACTAAAATAGAATAAGTTTATTTATACATAAGCTTAATATTCAGTCACATAAAAAAAAGGTACGCACATTTCACTCGACAATACAGAATACAGAACTTTAAACAGACGATATACTGAGCAGTTTAAACTCCATTTTACAGATAAACTCAAGAGTCAAATAGAATACTAAGAAGTAATTATAAGATAATTAAAGGGAGTAATATATTGTTATTTTAACAAACCCAGTTACCCTTTACAAGCTCAAAAAGTTTACTTCTTCTTTTGATTTCGTCGCTTTTTCCTTTCCTCTGTTAAGGTGGCTCCCTTGAGTAAATTGGCCGTGCGCATCCTGAGCGCTAGTATGGCGCGAGCTTTAAAATCCGCGCGACGTGCATGCAAAAATTAAAACAAACATGCCCTCTCAGTTTCGAAATATTCCTCCCAAAAAACGTTATTAACTTTCTGTTGAAGCTCATTGTGCAAAAAGTTTAACTAGTTTAGGTCAAACATTTTTGAGAGGAGACAATGTTACACCGGTTACAAGTCACTATTGATCTCCATAGGAGTAAATTGTATGTAAAAACAAAGCAGAAATTTTCCAAAGACATCGATTCTTTCGCTTCAAAAGTAGACAAACGTTAAATAGTCGAAGTAGATGGTGAGTGAAGACTTTACTAAGAAAACAAAGAAGTAAGTACACTATCCCAGAAGGAAGCTGTTTTTTTTTGTTTTGCCGACTCTATCACATTGTTTGAAAAACTTATCAGAAAAAAGGTTTCCCACTTCCTAATCGAAAGAACCTTTCCATCGACGAACCAACATCCTTGTATTTTTCTTGTTCCAAACGTTTTTCAACGAACATACAAGATGCACTAGAAAATGTTTTTGCACAACGAGAAATAATTTTTACTCGCAGATTGACCCTTGACGAAAGCAATAGTTGTCCGTCGAGACCTACGGCCTTGCACGTGTAGCTGAGGACATGATGTACGATTCATAGATTGGCGCTATCTTTTACAGCAGACTTGTAAAGAAAAACTTCGCCGTCGAAATTATCCCTAAAGAAGAACAAGGTTGAAAAAGTATCCGGAAGTCGGCTGACATTTGAAGATCTCCAAACAGTGTACAGCAGATTAGGAAATGAAGGGCTTATTGCGATCCTTGCACAATCACCGTCCTCATCTCCGACGATCGCCATCCTCACGAGTGACCACCACGGTTCGAATTTTAGCTACAATAGTCAAGTACTGCGAAGAAAACATTCTGGGTTAGGTATAAAATTGAATCCGCTATCTCTCCTTTTTCAACTGGCGAGATTTCACCGTAATAATACCAATAAACGGCTTCAAAACAATGGCTTTCGTACTTTTCAAAGAAACCACATGTTTTCAGTAGCTTTGTGCATTATGCGCATGCGGGCGTGATGGCTCGCGCGCGTATTTTGCTCATACGACCCCAACCACGCGTGTTTTTTGGATTTTTGTGACGTCAACGTAGTTAATTAACCGTGAATTTCTCGCAATTCCTTCAGTGATTTTTTTTAAAAATTGCCTCATTTCTTAACAGTTGCAGTACCTTTGCACTGTCCTTTTTTTGTTAAAATCTGTAGGAGCTAAAGTCCTCCATTAAGAAAAATTACAAATTTCAAAATATTGGCAAAACTGTCTTAACGACCCCATGTTTTTTCCACTTTAAAATGTTAAGCAATATCGTTAATATAAAGTGGCGAAGTTTAAAGACATTTCCCCCAAGGGAAATAAGAAATATTAAAAATTACTGCCTGTCTAAGGATACAATGTTGCCATGGCAACGGCTTTAATCCAGAAAATGAAACTTGATAAAGGAGCCTTCTTATATGGGTAACCTTAGCGGTGAATCTTGTGAACAAAATCGCAAAGACAAGGTAACTAGATTTCGTTCTCCAACGTATGCTAGATAGCTAGGGTTATTAGTAAATACTCTAGGGAGCCACCTTAAGTACGATCAGGGTTCCCACAATTTTGTTATTTGCAACACATGTCCCTTTGGCTTACTGGTAAAGTTTAAGCTTTAAAATCTTACTATTTTAAAGATTTCTATCGTTTACCAGCGACTCAGCGGCAAACTATGTAAAAAAATAGATGTTTGTTTTTGTTTTTGCAAAGAAATTAACCCGCATTAGCGTTGCAATCGTGCTCGTCCCAGGGCCGTCGGGTTATACGAAACTTGCCTGTTGGATATCCTAAATTGGCACATCCTTGCACTAAATTCGTCGTTTTTTAACGTTTTTTGATCTGATTAAAAGGTAATGTAAATTTACAGTTATTACAATATTTTGTTTAACAGTCATTGCAGACAAGACGATAAACGTAACAATGAAAATCACAAGTGAAAGCTGCACCGATGGAGAATACAATAATTGTTTGTTATCAACGAGGCTTTCCGATGCGGTAAAATATCCGAAGCCGTCTTTCTTTCCTTGTTTCTTTCTTCAGTGTTGTGTGAATACTTTTGTTAGGCTTGGTTAGGTTGAATTGGACTTGCTTAGGAGTAATCCAGTTCACTGTATTTTCCTTTTGACTCTTCTGCCGGGCTTCACAGCCTTAAGGTGGCTCGATACAGGTTTTTAGGGTCAATACCTCTCAAAATTGAGCATAAACTTCGTCGCCAAAAACAATTAAGATTTGGGAAAATTGCCACCACAGTTGTATTAGCTAAAGATGAAAATTTGTTATGATCAGGAGTGCAATGACATTGAAGTTTTCATAGCAACGAAATGACGCTATTAGGTATTTTACTTACAGCGGTATTTCTCGGCACTGGGAACTGTTCTTCCAAAATCGTTCACGGGAGCTTTTTCCTCCAATAGCCTGCTCCGTGTTCGTGAAGTTTAAGCGGAATCTGTAAGAGAGTTTTTGAGATATTTTGGGATAAAGTTTTTATGATTAGAAGGTTAATGTCAAGAATTTTAAATTTATAAAAAAATCTATCGAGCGGTTTAAAAATTATACGCTGATTTGTTAAAGAAGACCAAAATGTTTACAAAACCACTAACAAGAGCGCTTCGATACATACTAATCAAATCCTTCTTTCTAGCAATCGGCTGGAGCTTTCTCCATGATCTTTCACACAAGTTTTCAAAAAGATTGAAACTACTATGAGTCGAAATTGCATGTCAAAAGCGCTTCGTTTTCTACAGATAACAGCCGAACATCAAGAATATCCATTTTTTACTGTGTTTCTAACCATAAAAACTTCATCCCAAAATATCTCGATAACGCTCTTACAGATTTCACTTAAACTTCACGAACATCGAGGCCGCTATTAGAGGAAAAAGCTCCCGTGAACGATCTTGGAATAACAGTTCCCTGTGCCGAGATATAATGCTGCAAGTAAATTAGGTAATAGCGTCATTTCGTTGCTATGACAACTCCGATGTCATTGCAACCCTAATCAAAACAAATTTTCATCTTTATCGAATTCAACTGTGGTGGCAATTTTTCGAATCTTGTTCCTGGCGACGGAGTTTATGCTCCAACTTTTGGGGTATCGACCCTGAAAAACTGTATCGAGCCATCTTAAATACAAAGAGCCCATTTTGCAGTTAAAGGTGAAAACGAGGCTGGGGTTGATATTGTTTTGATACAACCCTTCCTGCTTTATTATGTAAATCACGTTGTACTTTATGCTACCTAGTCGGTATTATTTATTAATAAGCATATTAATTTCCACAAGTAAGGAGAGAAGTTTGTATCAGAACAAGCTCCAGCTGCGCCTTGCGTTCACTCAAAATTATTCTAAGGCCACAACTGTAAAATGGTCCATTTCTTTCCAATCGAACGTACCCTCATGGGAAAACGTCCAGCTTTTCTGTTAATTCTGTAAGCAAGAGCATATTGTTCTCTCTCCCCAAGGTGTAATTTTGATGCATTTTACTTCTGCTCTTGTTATAGCTTAAGGAAGTATTTTTCAAAGAAAGCAGCTATATCAGTGCCACTGTGAGGAATGTCAGGTATATATTTACAGTATATTTCTTTATTGTTTTTTTCTAAGCTTGCCAGAGGGTGGAATCCTCCAAATCGTGCAATCTGATTAGTTCCGAGAGCGGGCAGTTTTTTTTACGATCTTGCCCGCTAACCCGGGGCGAATCGTTGGCAGCTTCAGTCACAAGTTTGTTTGCTGTTTGTGAACGAGCAAAAAACGTGATTTTAAAACCATTTTCCTTTTAAAACTTGCGCTATTATTAGCATTAGCTAGGGAAAAGTAAATTTTATTATTCAGTCAAAAACTCTGAACGTACAATCAAGCAAGTCAGCTAGGGAAACCGCTAAAGTAAAGCAAAACAGGCGGCTTGTGATGTCGCTTCACTAGCTTTATAACCTACGCTGTAAGTACTGTACATGATAATCTTGCTTTTGTGCACCGTTTATTCGACATATTTGTTCTGTTTGTAGTTTTGTTTCCCATTTTTGCTGTCTGAATCTAGATTCTGCCGTTTTTCATTGAATTTTGCCTCGCTAGTTATGTACTTTTCGGGTTGTTGTCGATGATTGCATTTAGCTTTCAATCTTAAAATAACACCAATCCCTTTTCAAGCAGTGGGTTATCGCCGTTTTCAATTATTAGTTTATACAATTCTTACCCTTCTTTTATTCGAATTTCATTCAAAACCTTAACATTGGTAGGTGTAATTACCGTAATATTCCGAAAATAAGCCCCTCCAAATATAAGTCCCCCAATCCGATAACGCAAAAAACCCTCCGTTAAATCGCCCCTCCAAATATAAGCCCCCCGGGGGCTTGTACTTGGAAAATTGCCCTCAAATACAAAATAAAACAAAGCAAAAACGGTAAATTTACTTCCAACTATAAGGCTAGCCCAATCGATTTTGAAACGCAAATTTCTCTCAGTAGATAAACCCCTCCGAATGTAAGCCCCTCCAAAAATAAGCCCCTCAAAAAGGGCCTTTGAAAAATATAAGCCCCGGGGCCTATTTTCGGAATTTTACGGTAGCTCTTTTTATAAAGCCTTTTTGCAGTTTTCATCCCGCTCGATTGAACTAATTTTAAAGTAATGTTATTCGGGAATATCTAATGGTCGTGGGTCGTGGGTCGTGGGTACAAAGTCGTGGGTCGTGGGTACAAGGTCGTGGGTCGTGGGTGTAAAGTCGTGGGGCGTGGTTGCAAAGTCGGTTGTCTCCCTAGTTCCGTGACGTTTTGAGGGACAAACCTTTCTAGTGAGTAATATTAAATAAATAAAAAGTTGCGGTTACTGAGAACAATACAACGCTCCCAGTTCTACACCAAAAGTCACATTTTGAAACGAGTAACTAAGATATTAACAACAATGACATTTATTACCCCGGAAAGTAACGTCTACTTCGAAATTACCACTTAACTTCACCTAAGAATCGAGTTGAATCCAGTGATGTAACTTTTGAAGAAGTACTTCCGATCTACGTAAAAGGCGATTTTAAAGAGTGTTTAACGTAACAAGTAACAGGAACGAGGAAATGTCTCTTTTTTGTGATTTTTAGTGAAAGTCACCTGTCAGCCTGTACCAATCATAATAACGGGTTATTTTAACAAGAACGTGTGAAAATTTTTGAACTCTGGTACCGTATATACGAAACTGTCTCAACTAAACAACGTCAAGAGTCATTTGTGATTGTGTCTCGAAACTTGTCTGAATCCTTCTGTAAATTATACATGATTTAAAAAACGAATTTCACAAAAGAGTCAGATGATAGAAATTAGTTACATCGCGATTTAATGCACCCATAACTGACTTTCGCCCAGTACATGAAGTACCAACATTTAGGGCCTCTTGTATGTTAATTTTGTCGCTTTGTTCTTGTGGGTAGTAACATGCATAAAGGGAATGACCTTTAAATTCATGTTACGTTTCTGAAACCACTATGAATCACTAAAGTTTTTTAACCATCCGAAAGTAACGGCTACCCTAGAGTACCGACACCTTTTGGCTACTATTCCGAAAGTAACGGGAGCCGTTACTTTCGGAATTCTAGGTAAACAACAAATGAGAACAGCTTCAGTTTAAAGACATTATAGACCAGATCACAGATGCTGTTCATTTTTAAGGAACAGAAACGTCGATGATTTGCTTTATAATGTCTTGGTGTTTCTCTAGCAGGTGGAAAATGAGGTCGTCTGCAGCTTTTATTAACCCGGCAATGAAATACCGATGTTTTAAAGTAACACAGGTCGGGGTCAAGTGGAAATCAATGATCGTTATTGCATCACTTTGCTTGATTTGTTTGGCCTGCGTATCATAGTAAGACCTCTTATCCCCGCTAACGATAACCAAGTCACTCGGGGGATTTGTCACGCAGCCAACTGGTTTCATCAGTTTCCCACCACAGCCATAACACACCTTTTCGAAGGGATACTGGTATTTCAAAAGGGCGATAAAAAAAAGGTCCAAATTGGGGTTTTGGTCTTGCTAGAGTAGGGTTGGGGTTGTCTCGAGCGTTAACTCCAGCGGGGGTGTGTCCTGCTTATTAGCGTTCCTTGGTTGTTGTCTCGTGCCCCTTTTTCGTTTCGGCTTGTCTCCTCGTTTTTGTTTTACTGGCGATGGTCTGTGTGATGACTCTGCATCTATTATTCTGCCATCAAGATCAAACATCTCCTCTCCTAGTTTTTTAGCCGCCTCTAATTCTTTATAGTGCGAGGTCCTTTGCCTTTCAGGTGTGGTGGGTCCTTTACCGCCTCCTTTGGTCCCAAGTCTTATTGCTCCGTACTCCACGTCTAAAAGTTTACTTTCTCCGACATCTGCCTCTCCCACTTTTAAGAGTATCATATGCGGAGGATCTTTTTGTGTCCATCCACCATGCATGCTTTCGGCCTGGTTCATGCGAGGCCCGGAAGGAGCGAACGCCCTGAATATAAACCCCCGCCTTGCGTCCCACCATTCTAACCACTCTTTTAGCCAGTCCTCTTCTTTTTAGTGCCCTTCATTAGAACTGTTGAGTTTTCGGCAACGACGGTTGACAGACTGTTTAAAGTGAAATTCGCATGTTTTGATAAGGTGAACTACATCTTCTCCAAACACCTTTCTCAATGCACTAAGATTCGAACCGGCCATGTCAGTGCACCAGTCTATAGGTCTGAACTGCTTTTTTTTCACCGTTGGAAACCTTTTCAATGACTTCATTAAATAGTTCCCAGAATAGTGTTACATTTTTGGTGTTTTCTGAAACCGACTCCATTGCGGCTAAAGGGATTTGTCGCCGAAGCAAGGGGTGGTAGACACTGGTTGTAAGAGTGACGTAACCTTTAGCTCTTTTGTGTTTTCCATCAAAGAAACAAATTTCTTGGGCTAAAAAGTATTTTTTATCTCTGTCCACATTTATCGCAATTTTCGCCTTTAAGGTACTCAATTTGAAGACAAAAGAAGGCCTGTCTGGATTGCCTGTATTGTCGTTTATCTTGTAAATGTACAAGGGGTCTTTCGCATCACAATACTGCTTAAAATGAGCCACGACTTCGATGTTATCTCCATATGGCTAGCGCGCGTGCCTTCTGTTTTCTCACTTCCTGCTTCCTATTTGCGATCTATCTTGCATTCAATAACTCATTTGCCTGTTTTTCCACCTTGTCCCAGTCCTCACGGTTTCCAACCGTGGGGAGAACGTAGGTAGATTGTACCTGCGAGGGCTTGGCGTTAGGATTCTTTCTAATGTATTCGTTAATTTCTCTAATGTATCCTTTGTTCCAGAATGTTGAGGAGGCTTAACATGACAAGTGTGGCTTCCACAATAGTCCAGTCGATCTAGGCATGTTTGAGGCTAAACATCAAACTAATTGCAACAGAATTGTTTTCAACGCCATTGAAGTAAGGGTGGCTTATCTTGCAACATACCAAAGATCCGCCAAAATCCGTTTGGTGGAACACGTCAAAATTAAGCGTTAATAGTCCAGTCAGTCTAGGCATTTTCGAGGCTCAACGTCAAACAAGAGACCAGGGATTTGGTTTGTTTTGGTTTTGATTGTTGTCTTTGTTTGTTTGTTCTTTTTTAACAGTAATAGGGAGTGGGATTTTTTCTTTCTTTACATTTCCCTTGCATTTTTTTTTTCTTAAAAATGTCCAATAAGTCCCCGTTGCAGGTCCTGTATGACTGGTTTAATAGCAATTGATTTCCGACGCTTCTTGCAATAGATCCTCCAGAAGATCAGTGGTTAGAGCATCCGTACTAGAACACGGAGGGTGGTCAGTTCGATTCCCACTCAGAGATTGGAATTTTTCTAAGCTTACAGGTGTTAGATTTCCCCTTTTTCTTAACGGATTTTTTCCTTGATGTTAATAATAGGAGGTCAGTACAGCAGTTTTTCCTTATGCTACTTGGCAGGCTCACTCTTCTATGAATGGTCCTTCCCTTTTTGACTCGATACTTTGGATGGGAAGTAAAGCTAATACCTATCCTACCCCACCCTCTGCCCAGAAACTACCCTGAGGGACGTGTTCAAGATCCCTTATACCCCTCGCCTTTTTGTGGGTTTATCAGCTACCAACGACCCACGACTTTTGTACCCACGACCCAAACGACCCACGACCCACGACTATTACTCCCATGTTATTCAGCCGCAGAAAATCGATGCTGTATCTGTTTTTCCTGTGGATTTTAACAAGTTCGTAAATTATTTTTTCCTCTATTCTCAAAGAGAGCTTAATTGTGATAATGTAAATTACAAGCTAAAAATCATGTTGTAATGTTTTGTTTTGCAATCGATCGCACGCTTCATCAACACGAACGCGGCCTACTTCAACACACATAGATTGGAGGCTGAAGTAAAATTTTCCTGAAACTTTTAAATCTCAGTAGGAAAAAAAATAAAAATGTTATTCACTGGCCTAGGTCGGTTCGTATTAGGAGAAACTGTGCCCTCGGGCGTTACTCAAGACCTCGGGCACAGCTTCTCCCAATACGGACCTCCCAGCAGGCGAATGACATATATATTTCCAAATATGAGTCGACATCCAAGACAGAAATACGGAAATAAAGTGACAGTGAACCAAAGTATGCTATTTAAGCTCGTCAATAATTAACCTTTTTCTTTGCTTGTAGGTGTGGAAGTTTGATTGTCGATCTCGCCCTAAAGTTTAGTTCCATTGTCACAGAAAAACGGGTGTTAAATATCCTTAAGGAAGCTGCTAAGGATGGGACTTTTGGGGAGTTCAGTGTGGAAGCATCATCGATTATAGGGGCACGACCTGCTAATAAAAGTACAAAATCCCCAGATGGTGGTACATCTACTCCAATAACACATAACGGTATGATTTCAGTTTATTAATTTTATTCATTTGACATACAGAGTATTTTTAAGTAAAATTCTTCAGACTGTTTACCTTATTTACACGCAGCACGGGGAAAAGCCCTCGTCAATATTTGTAAGGTGGTCTGTAAGATTGCCAGGAAACCTTAGAGAATATTTTTCCAGTTGTTGTTTTGTTTTGGATTCTGTTGCGTTTTTTCTAAATATATTTGGAAACGTTTTCAACGGTTGAAAAACTACATGTATGTTCATCTGCGACACTTTTCTGCATACAATTAGGAAAAGGACAATATTCTTATCAATTTTAATTGATAAGAATAAAGAAGGAAAATTACTGAATTTTACAACAGTCTGGTGTGATATTTTATACTGTCAGTTACTTTTAGTATCACTTATCGATTTTTCACAGATCTACCTCATTTTGACAATATCATGATTATGGAATCAGGCAATTCAAGATGGAGGAATCAGAGGGAAAACCTTTCCTAATAAACCCAAATAGACCCCAACACCTTAACCCTTCTTTCAACTCCCAGATCTTGAAAACACTCTCTAGAACCATAGTCTAATTGTCTTATAACCTGCTTCAAGAAATGAAAAGTATTCTGAAATAAGACAACTTACTTAATTTCACTGTCTTTCTTGAATTGAGAGATCAAAACGTTTTTATAAAACATTCAGCACTTATCGAACGAAGCTGAGTATCTATCCTACGGTTTCAGGATATAAACAACTTTTTTTTTCTTGCATTATATTCTTTTCAAGTAGAGTACATCCAATGACCCGTTCCGTTTTATGTCAGAAAGTCGGCTACTGTTTCGTCTTCGGACAGCCATGAAGGAACATGAAAGTCATTTTCCTTATTTCACACAGTCATAAAAAGCTACGCTGCCAACGCTCTGCACAACTGAAGCGGTTATTGCCTGGAAACGAGGCTGCATGCAATATACCATTCAGTATAGTGTGGTAAGCGCCTGCTGGCTATGAAGAATTAGCCGGGGAATTGAAGCTATCCAGAAACGGCGAATTGTTTTGGATGAATAATAGTTACACTTATTTAATCCTCAAACTTTACAATATTTAGAATCTTAAGAAAAATATCCATTTCTCCAAACGTCAAATTTAAAAACAAAGAATTAAGGAAATGTCAATTGTTGATTGCAGTTGAGGTCTGTGTTGGCTGCTCGTGTAACTGCAACCTGTTAAAAGCCTTGGTCGGTGTCTTTGCTGCTGTAATCGTGGCACTTAGTTTCTACATCTTGTGGCTGCATAGGAAAGGTAACAATAACATAAATTTGTACTCATATTTTCATTAATTACTGTCTACCAATAAAGTTTGGTTTTAATTCCCCTATCAGTTTTACAGTAAAACCATGTCCTAAATAATTTTTAGTTTGGCCCACGCTTTCACATCGTTTATGACTTAAAAGAGTTTCATGGACTCCGCACTAGGTTAGACTAGAGAGACAATTTATCATATCCTTTTAGGAATGCATAAGGTCTGATGATTTCTAGAACAGTGGTCTACACCAGTTACACTCAATTTGTCGACATAACCAAACCGCTTACGGTTACGCTTTGTTTTCTAGGGATACCAAGAAAAGCAAGGTAGGCCTATGGCTTAAAGATTCGCTTGTATACATGTATAATCACCTTATCCTCCTCTCAAAACAGTACATCTACAACTGTAAACTTAAGAATACTATACCGACAAAAGCTGTGTTTTTTTTAGTAAAAGTGAAGGCAGTTTTTGAAATGGAGTGTCGGATAGCGAAAGAGAGGAATATACTCTCCTCTCATTTCAAAAAAATGGGATAAGCTCCTAACACAGGGACATCATCTGAAACTCCTATAACTCCTATAAACATCATCATATATATCATCATCATATAAAATAATCATAATTATCAGTATATTTTCTGGAACCTTAACTATCTATCTTTTATAAAAAGAGTAACACCATGTGAGGCGACCTTACATGCATCTTTCTATGTATTTGTATATTTATTGTTAGCAGTTAAGTCTGTGAGAATTTGTAAGACCGGTGTAACTGAAAAATGAGTGCGGGTTTGGGGGGTATTTAGATGTGTGAAGTCTTGATAAGTAGGTACTTGTGCTCATTGATAATCTATGTAGTGGCCTGTAAAGTTGCTTGTGATAAATAAGTAAATAAACAAACTAAAAAAGGTAGGCCTATGACGTGCTGTCCCTTTTTACCGTTCTTAAGGGGAATTTTTTTACGAGTATCAATTTCCGCATGATTCCTAAGTAATCTCTCCATGGACCTAGCCTCATTGACAGAGTAAAAATGTTTATCCCATTGATTTCCGATTGATTTCAAATGATTGGATCTCGTGAACGCAAATCCCAAGAGTAAATTTTTGGCATGCTGTTTCTTTAACTACTCCCGGAAGCGATTAAATCTGTTCGTTCACGATTTATGATTTATAGAGATGTTCTTTTAATAATCGATTGTATACAATTATTCTGGGGTCGGTAGATGAGTACAACCTATTGCTGTATTGTTTCTTTTAGGTCATTGAAGGAGATGAACGTCAAGGAAGAAAGAAACAGTGTACGTAGGAAGTACTTTTTTAGTCCATTTAATTAGTTCAAAAGGTTTGTTATTTACACTAAAGAATACGCAAATAATTCGAACCGGCTTTTATCTTTAATTAGCCCTCAATGGAAATGAACGATTTTCAGTCAGGCCACACATCTTCAAGAGACAATATATCTGATGTTTCGTCTCCAATGCAATATATGGCTCTGGATGCAGCACGACGTTCAAACGATCCAGCAGAAAGCCAATTGACAAAAGACGCCTCAGAACTCGGTCAGTACGCACCCTTGAATCTATCGACTCTTTCGTTCGAGATTCCCCGAGAAAACGTGACTATTGAAAAGATAATTGGACAGGGTTCTTTTGGTCAAGTTGCCAAGGGAACAGTCATGAGCGTCCATGGAAGACCCCAAGAGACCCTTGTGGCCATTAAAATGCTTAAAGGTATGAGTCGAAGTAACGAAAATTGTTAGTAATCAATCAGAAAGCCAATGTTGTCCCCAAAACTAAAGGATGCTATAACTCATTAGAAGAAGTAATTCCTGACAATTAACAGTCATCACAGTGTGCCAGGGGCATAGACAAACTTTGGCCGGTGGTAGGCCACAGTTTCTCACGTCATTTCCAAAGTCCTTGTAATTACGTTTGCTTTTCTATGCGTGAAGTATTTTTGTGGTTTTTGGTTGAAGCGAACGCGATGAAGGGAGAGCCTACGTAAGAGTGGGGTGTGTGTGTGTGTGCTGTAGGGGGTGGGGGGGGGGTGGGGTTGGATTAGGGGTTGGGGCGTTGTGTGCTCTTTTGGATAAATGGCTGAAATGGCTGAAATGGCTCAAAATGCATTAAAAATTCGTATCGTTGATTATTCTGCATAATGTAATATGAAAAAATCCAGTTGAACAACAATATAGAAAATCCTTGAGAAAGTGCACATTTAGCTCAAGTTAAGGTGCATAAACTAAGTAAATTCTACAAATGAGCTCACATCTCTTGCAGCAAACGCGACCGAGACTGACAGGAAGGATTTGTTATCAGAGCTTGAAGTGATGAAGACGTTAAAGCCTCATCTACACGTCATCAAGCTGCTGGGATGCGTCACCGAATATGGTAAATTATTTGCAAAAACATCAGCGCCTATCTTTGACCCTTGTTTGTCAACCCTGTATAAAATAAATGCTGTTTGTTCTTGTTACAAAAATATACTGATTGAATTGACAGACGTTTCTTATTATGCGCTTGATATACTGTTATCATGATCATCAGTAAGATATGAGCCTAGTAAGTTTCAATTTCACGTAGATCCCTTATTGGTATTGACTGAGTATGTCCCGTATGGAGATCTCCTTGGTTACCTGAGAAAGAGCCGTGGATTAAATGACACTTATTTCAAAGACCCAGATATCAAACCACAAACGAGTTTGACGTCACAACAGCTGATGAAATTTGCTCGGGAAATTGCTGATGGAATGAGTTACCTCTCTTCGAGATCTGTAAGTTGAAGTATTTTCTTGTTGTCTCTGGTTCTGACTGTGACATTTTGCAAATTAATCAACAGACGAAAAAGGCGTCAGCACCTTTTCTTTCAATTACATGAATATCCTTGAATAACGTAACGCATGTCACGTTTAACCTCTCTTAAAATATTAATTTATGCATTAATTGTATTTCAAAAAAGAAGGATCTTTAGAATCCTCTCCCGTCCATGACGATGTAGATCTAATGAAATCTGTCACAGATTATTCACAGAGACCTTGCCGCTCGAAACGTTCTGGTTGGAGAAGGAGAGACTTGTAAAGTGACTGACTTTGGAATGGCAAGAGATTTGCAACAGGGAAACGTATATGAAAGGAAAACGAAGGTGTGTAAAGCATGGGAAAAATATACATAATGCAGAACCACTATAATAGACACTACGAAAAGCTTGCTTTATGTCATCAGTTTCTTGGTCGAAAGGCTTGGAAGGAGTTGCACCCCAAACCAAATATTGCAAATATGTTGATTTTTTTGTTTGTTTGTTTGTGTCTGTAACGTTGATGAAACACGTGATAATCCTGCTTTCACCTAAGTTAGAATTTAGCCTGCAACAAGAGAGCTCCTTTAATTTATCCTCTCTTGCCTGTAATAGCAGATAAATTGATAGAGTTGCTCAAGGCTGCAATGAGTCTTGGGCTTTATTATTGCAATAGCAGGTAGAGGCATGTTCTCCCCGTTGTTTTCCACCTTCTGTTTTTAGGGGTTCTCGTGCTTGGGTTTGGTGCTCATACTTATAAAGACATATTTTGTTGCTGCCTCCGACATTAGTTTTTACTGAGAATTAATGAGAGACATGGTTGCTCGGCTTACTAACTCGCTCAATGTATCGAGTCTGGGATAAATTTATAAGTCGGAGTTTGTTATAAAACAAAACAGTGATCATAACGTTCGAAACATCGTTTCGAGATTTTACTTTTTGTCTTTGCTTTGATGCTTTAGTAAAAAAGTGCATATATTTGTCATTTCTCGGCTTACATTCGCACATGCTGACTATCCAATACTCTTCGTCCAATTTGTATCTGTATTACTTTCGTTTTTTGTCTTTGTAAGGGTCGTTTGCCAGTAAAATGGACCGCATATGAAGCTCTTCTTTACGGAAGATATACTACCCAAAGCGACGTGTAAGTGTAGGATTTTCTTTCCACTTTTTAATACAAATGATTTAAAGTCCGCAGGGTAAAAGCTCATAGTCATCGCGCGTGTCATGGAGAAAAGGGACTACTAGACCTTTCAACTTCCGACTGATCGAAAGCAGAACGTTTAAATTTAATGATCGCTCGTCGGAAACACAAAAAATTTTTGTGTGGTGTTTTGGGTACCTCAGGGATCCATTTTGGGTCCTGTGTTATTCTACCTATATGTCATGAACTTGAGGGAAGTAATTCCAACCAAAGTATGGTTATCAATTTGCCGACGAAACTACGAATTATAGTAACTGTAAACTGTATGAGCTTTAGAGTTATCACTCCAGGCGGAGATACAGATTTTGTTGTTGATCTGGTCATCAGAGTGTAACTTTACACTCAACCTTAACATGGGCAACCAACGATGGTTTCCTCCTAAATACATTGAAAATACTTTCTAGGCTATCTAAGGTACATTTAGATATTATAAAATACATTTTAAGTGGCGCTATAAAATTTTTATGTGTTCGGTCATCCTTGGGTAACTTGAGTCTTAAATTTCAAGGGCTTGGGTATTATTTTTCCGAACATTTTAGATGAAATTTGACGTAATACGAAGGTGAGACTTTTTCTGATTCCTCTCGCCATCACATTTTTGAATCCAAAAGTTTCAGGTTCCCTTTTTTCTACGAAAGATAGCCTCACTTGGGAAGTAAAATGTGTAATTGTGTAAAATGTAAAAATGTGAAAATTAATGTGAAAAAGTAAAATGTGAAAATTAACTTCAGGAACATAAGCTTCGAAAATTGTAAATGAATGGGACGGTCATCTAGAGATTTTTAGTCGTCCTCAAGTAATTTCAACTTCAACTTCAACTTTATTTAAATTTGGAAATATAACAAAAGATACATTGGGACTGGCCTGCAGTTAGCGAGGCTATTCGAGGCAGACTAGGCTACGTAATTTACTACAAACTAGACAAATACAAAGAAATTAGACGTTATATAAGTATATATATTTTACATTAAATAGATACTATTCTACTTAAATGCAAGGACAATATTAAAGTGAAATTTTAAAAATGAAATAAAATGAAAATAAAGGACAAGAGAATTACTTTTTCATTTTCACAATAATCGTATCCACATTAATATAGGAGTCTTCAGTTTCAAGGATATCGAGTAGCATTTCTTTTAGTGATCTTTTAAAAGCTTTTTTCGGTCTTTCTTTAAGAATTTGAGGTGTCCCATTCCAAATTTTGACCCCAACACGCGAAAAAGTATTTCGTTTGACATTGAGGTTGAGGCACGTGTGTTTTAAGTATGAACAATAGAATTTCGAGAGAAGAGTTTCAAAATATTATCCGGAGCAGTGTTTTTATTTACATCATACATAAGAGTACAAACGGATTCATAATATAGATACTGTAAAGGTAGAATTTTTGCATGGACAAAAAAAGGTATTGCAAAATTCTAGGCAATATTTTCTTCTCCGAACAGATATTCTAAAGAAAACAGTCGTTGGGTGCCCTGACCTTAAATCGAACAAGATTATACTAAAAGATTATACTCCGTCAATTTCTGTGCATTTCAACCATCGTCTTGTTTGGTACGAAAGTTCACGCAAACCTCTGAGATAGACTGCAAGATCTCAAGTGTCTGTGCTGAAGAAGTTGAAATACCTAGATCCGTGTATAATGTTTGTATAACATCAGATTAAAACACTTTGCATAGGATTCGCAAAGAATGACTCCTATGCAATTTTTCTTTTCTAAGACGACCACAGGTAGAGAACGCTAGTTTTGTTTTCTTTTTGAGCTACTTAAGCTACTAAGCTACTCAATTAAGGTGTACATTTTGTCCCAAAGAAGGCTCCATATTTTGTCAAATGACACTTTATGTTCCTAATGTGAAGTTGTTTATCGTATGATTCAATTTCATTCGTTTTTTCTCCATTTTGGACTAACCTTTGGGCAATATTTCCTCGCTGCGCTAATGATAACCTTTAAAAATGGAGCAGACACGAATTAGGTTGATCGAGTGTAATGAATTTTAAATATCCCTTTCTATCGTCAAGCAAATTTTACGGGCAATCATACCGACCGGTCACACTTTTGAGGGCCAGTGCACAGCAAGATTGAGGAGTTTAGACACAGCAATAGGAGGTTCATCAAAGGATGTATTATACTTTACATTGTGCGTATTTTCAGCTCTTCAGAGCTAGTGGAACCCGATATCATTCCTCTCAAAGTTCGCTCAGCTGTAGCGTTGAAAGAGGGAGCTAAATGACAGGTATTTGTGAGAGACTGTGAGCATTGAATCTTGTTGCTTTACCACATTTTAATACTGTATTGGGCGTACACCTGTTATTCTGTAATTAAATCCCGAAAACCAATAAAAAGTTTCGTTTAATTATATTTTTGGGACAAACCTAGTGGAGATTTTTAAGTTAATAATATTAATGATTAAGACGATGTACAAAAGGCAAGTTTTACTTTCGCCAGTGGGTCACTGGTAGGTGTTGGGTGTAAATTAGTACAGTTTGTGATGTACTGTGTGTTGTTTGTCATGATGTCAACTAACATTGAAAAAAATTCAGCTCTTTCAGAGGAGGGACATGTCTTGACAACTTATGGTTTTTTCTTACTCGTAAGCTTGGCCAGTATGCAGATCAAGAGCTTTTGAAATCCCTTTTCCAAAATAAAAGTCCGGACTTAAGCTTAAAATATATATTGGACATACTGATCCAAGTGCGTGACCAGCAGGGTCAGCACTAAGAATAAAGAAAAAAAGGCCAAAAGGACAAATAGTGTTGAAAAAAAAGAAACCGAACAGAAAAAAAAAACGGTACAAAGAAACAGAAAACAGCGTCGCCGGGAGTCGAACCCGGTTTATCTGCACGTGCAAGCAACTCCTTGACCGCTGCACCACAGTGACACACTTGATATGAGAAATTAATTTTGTCATATCAAAACAATTTTTCTCTGCCATAGACGATGTTTGAAGCTTGTGGAGCTGTATTTATCATGAATTCAAATATACATTTGAGGAAAATTAGCTTAAGCGCGTATTTCAAAGCTATTTCGTATAATTTCGGGTTCAACGGGCCGACTCGATGTAGATAATCGATCGAACTATCTTTACTAAATTTGGTGGAGAATTAGGAGATCAACCGAGGCCCACACTCGAAAGGAAAGATATGAAGTTAGGCCCGTTTAATTAGCTAAAGAATAGATGAAATATAAACATGTGAGATCTGTGAATGGAACATCCTATTATGGAGACTAAAGCTTGCCTATTTCAGAGAAAAAAAAAAAAAAAAAAAAGATTTAAGTTTTGATGACTTTGCCGTTCCCGTAAAATAGATGGCGATCCCGCAACACGGCCCGCAAAACAAATTAACAAAATTATACAATCACGGACACAAAATATCAAAATGGTTTACCCAAGCAGATTATAGCAACACCAAAGCTCACACACATTCGATCAAATAAGCGATAAATAGCGATATTTGCTAGCTTCCTAGCTTTTCCTCGACCTCGCTCGTCCAAATAACTGTCGTATCCCTTGCTAACTTGGACAAGCGACCCGAGGCTCTTGTTCGTTACTATGCGACGTCATACTGGCGGGCGGAGTGGGTCAAGAACCTTAGGTGGAAAACAATAAAGTTACCTCCCCCCCCCCCCCCCCCCTGATCGAACTATATTCCAAGCACCGGATTTTAGCTATGATTCAGGTTAGATGAACCCTTATCAAACCAAACACTATTTTTAACATCCACTCTACAACTGGCTGAAACCAAGTAGACTTGACTCATAGAACCATTTAATGTTTTTAAGAATGCGATTAAAGGACGTGCACTTGACGAATTTTTTAAGCCATTGACACTCAATAGGGGTAATTATGTATATTTTATATCTTTTAAATAATATGGTAATGTTTTATCACTTTCAAATGTTTATTTTAGATTTCTGTTGTTCATATTAGATTTTATTGTAATTGGTATGTGAAAACCCATTTTAATTGGATGTACCAATAAAGTTGATTGATTAATTGATCGACTTGCCCGATTTCGAAAAGCACAAAAAAAGGTAAATCAGGGTAAAACGCAATGCTGAGTTTTTGGATTGATTTGGACAGATTTTACGTCACCAATATGGAATTTCTGTCACTGAGTCGCAGACGTTCCTCCTCGCGAAACGTCTCCAGCGGCGAGGAGCGAGGAGAAACGGCTGTGTTGGCAAGCTTTCCTCGGCCTTGTCTCCCAACTTTTTCGCTTATCTTCATTAATTGCCCTCTTAAACTTTAATTACCAGACGTCAACTAACTATTTTTAAATGGCCTTCCAACCAAAACCTCAAATATATGCTATTTGTTTTTAACTAGACAGCAGCGAAAAAAAACCTAATTCGGTCACGTGACTGATGAAGTCATTACCCTAGAGGAAACGTGGGAAGATATTTTATGGCAAAGGTTATCTTCTTGTGGTCTGTCATTCTTCTTCGCGAAAAATTGTCAAAGTTATAAAGCTCTTTTAAAAAATGCCTTAAAGGATTCTGGTGTAATTTTTATGATAATTATAATTTTATTATTATTATTATTATTATTATTATTATTACTATTATGTAATTGGTTTAGCACAAATAAAAAAAAGAAGTAGATTTAACGGTATATTAAAAAACTAAAATTAAACCAATATTTAAATCCAGATGTGTCCGGCTTTTTTTGTTTTGTTGTTATAGGTGGAGCTATGGGGTCTTGCTTTACGAGATTTTTACAATTGGTAAGGTGCCATAAAACCTTCTGAAGTCTTTGTATTTTTTTTTTAGCTAAAAAACGCATAAAATATTCTGAACGGAGGAAAATATCAAGTTTTATTAAAAACTGAATCATTGGATAATGCAATTCTAGAGCTCTGATTGGCTTGGCCATCATGATATATTATATACTTAATCTCAGATTCCGAGGGAAACAGTTAGTTTTGTTTTCTCGAAAGTCCACACCAGGACTCAAAGGAAAACAAAACTAACTGGATAACTGGTTTCCAGATGGACCTGACATTAAGTGTTTTGTTATATTTCTAGACTTTCACTTCAACAGCGACAAAAGAATAACCGCAGCGAATCAAAACAGTCGACTCAGTTCTTATAAGGACACAAATTTAATTCTTAAAACTACTGAATGAATGATTTATAAAGTACTTTCCGTGTAGTATCTCCATCTATTTCCTCCACTAGCTGCTGTTTCTCTTCTGGGAAAACTTTGAAAATCGTTACTTTTATATGTAGCTTGAGGCTTCATGATAGTGTTGTGGACTCTTGTTGTGTTCATCCCCGGGAGTGAAAACTGGCAGTGTTTTCCCCGCCTTCTGTCAGGCCACTTTCCACCATGCTTTGATCACGTGCTGTAATGTATCCCGAGCGGGGTACAATTGCTCAAATGTATCACGAACGTTATACATTTGATTTTAGTCAAGGCCATGTGACCAAGAATCAACCAATGGAAGTCCCTGTTTAGTTGAGTGAAAGTCTAGGAATATAACAAGAGCCATATACCATGCTCTCCAAATATGGTAACGGTACGCATTTGCCTAAAATTAAAGCAACTTGAAAATCGGTTGTTTTTTACAAACAAAGTCGGAAAGAATTGTCCATTTTGTGGGCGTTTTTAATAAAACAATTGTCCCACTCGCGCTTGTTAAATATGACATGATTATAGCCAACTTGTATGCAACACACACTCGTGGAATAATTGTTGAATATTATACCGTATTTATTCGATTAACCGCCCTGGGCGCTTATTAAATTTTTGGATCTTGAGAGTGGGCGCTCATTCGAGGTGGGCGCTTATTAAATCTTCACTATTTTCAGCAAGTGAAGTATGTTTATTTTGCAACAAAACAATAAATGCTAATAACAAAACGCGAAGAAGTAACAAAGAAAGGTTTCTGTATAATACTCTGAAGAAAACTCCGTCCTCCGGGAAGTCTCTTATTAGAATTTATTCACTCAAGTGGGTGGGGTGGGGGTGAGCGCTTATTTGAGTTTGATTGGGAGGAGGAGGGGGTGGGCGCTTATTCGAGGCTGGCCGCTTATTAACTTTTTCTGCCTTTAGGATGGGCGCTTATTCGAGGTGGGCGCTAATTCGAGGTTGGGTACTTAAAGCGTGATGGGAAGTTCCAGCTGTCTGACACAACTTGTTTGACTCATATTAGTTGCGTTATCGAGTCAGCTGGCAGTACATTAAGTTCTAAATAGTTACCATAATGAATTCTTGCTGACAAAGTGCAGGGTGAATGATTAAATTGTTCTTTTACGTCAGGGAAGTGAACTTCCACTTAAATCTCGTTCCTTCCAATTACACAACAATATAACAATATATAAGTGTGCCAAAATGTTGTGATATCAACAGCTGGTTTTGGTTCTTTTCAGGAGGTTCTCCTTATCCACGAATGGATGGCAGGAAGATTGTAAGTTTACTTCAGGAGGGATACAGGATGCCTAAACCAAAACATGTGGATCATGAACTGTAAGCATCCCATAATAATCGATATCATCACAATACTTTCACTTACAAGGCTTCGCATTTGTGGAATCAGCTACCTTCCTACGTCAAGCTATAGTCTGAGGGCCGCGTGAATTTTGCAAGAATTTGAGATCATTTAATTTCATAAACTAAGGGCCAGTTGCAAATGTTATTATTGTATTTCTCAGGGATTTTTAGCTTATTTATATATTCATAATCGATATCGTATTTTACCACTGAGATTTCCATAGTCTTTAATTAAGTAAATGGTGGGAGCAGGAGGGTGTAACTTAAGTACTTTTTACATTCCCGGATATATTAGTGTTTATTATAGTTTATATATTTGTAAGCTTTTACACCATTATTATTTTCATGTATTGTATTATTGTTAATAACTATTTTTGTCATGCGTTTTATACGGCTTGGATACTCGGGAACCCTATCCCACGCTATTACATTAATAAATTGATTGTTTGATTGATTGATGACATGTTGCACTTAAATTTAGAGGATTTTGAGCTTGAAAAAAAACTATTTAAGTCACTCAAAAAAAAAAATCCCTCCTGTATATCATGGATATGTAGCTTTGGCAGACGAAATACTCGAATCGAACGTCTATTTTACAGGGAACACTTTCAACTGGTCTTGTTTCGCAGATAAAGAAACAGGTCCTTGCACTAAGGATCACTATATTTAAAGCGTACTTTACTGGTATCAGTTACTTTGTATTACTTCGAGGTAAAACAACGGTGCTGACCATTAAGTCAAAAATCAAGAATGTAAAATAGCGGACTGGTTCTACTCCTTACTGCGCTTTTCACAAACATGCGAATTCTGAAGTTCAAAAGCCAACTGACGATTGCGTTTTTCGCTGCCGTCAATCATCTCAACGGACCTCTTAGCAAACAAAACTTTATTTTAACGGGTTCAAAAGGTCATGGATTGTGATTTCTGATTGGTGGATTTCGATCCGTTTTGTGAGTTTCTGTGTTTCAAGGTTCGTTGTTTGTGATCGTAATTATGATTGACGGCAGCGAAAAACGCAATTGTGAAGGCGGCTTTCGAACTTTAGAGTTCGCATGTTTGTGAAAAGCGCAGTAACATTAAAATGAAAGTCACCTATCATAAATCTCAACCGAAAATTAAATTGAGGACTACTTTTCAGGACGTTCTTTCCTTTCGGTCAGCATAGTAAGGATCAAAGGAAATGTCGCATACAAAGCAATTTGATTTTGTGACAGGTACCAAATAATGACACTTTGCTGGCTGGAAGATCCTAGTGCAAGACCTTCTTTTTCTGAACTGAGGGTGAAGCTGAAAAAGATGGAGAACCAACATAAGGTACGATAAAAACACGAAACCTGGGCAACTCTGAGTCTCCCTCAGCGGTTTTCCTTCAATTTTTTAATTAAATTTCATTACTGAAATTGTGTGGTGCTGCATGCCTAGGTTAACCTGGGTTCTGTTATGCTACTATGGCAGCCAACTGCGACCTTTCTCCATGCTTCTTTTTTTTACCCTACATGAAAAACTACTGTAGTTATTGTTAATTGGAGTGATTATGTTCTTAAGTTGCGCAAACATGCTGATAGTAAGAGATCAATGGACGACAATAGCTTCCTCTGCGTATTTATTTATAAAAATATTCTTCTTATTCTTTTTCTTATTATTGTCATTATTATTGTCGTTATCATTATCATTATCATCATCATCGTTGTTATTACTACTAGTATTTTACTGTCTAAGAGCAATTGCGCAACCAAACCTTTCCACTGAGCTAAACAGACCTCTGCGTAGGAAGGCTGCTGATATGGCTTCTTAAATGATGATATGTATTTTTTTTCTTTTCAGGGGCTAATAAACATGAAATTGTATGACCAACAGCTATATGCAAACGTTGAAGACTTGACCGTGTAAACTAAAAATAGCCACTCAGGGGAGTGCATTAAATAATCGGTCACCGGTTCAGTCTTAGTAATACTTTACTTTACAAGATACAGTTTAAGATAAGATACAGTGGAAGATACAACAATAGTCTTAGCCAAATTGCCCTGAAAAAATTGTTACAGTTTGTTCATCGAGAAACTTGTTTCAGAACCCTCCGCAGTAAAGGCTTGGAAAAAAAGCTTTTCAGAACTTCCTGATTGGGGTGATTGTTTTGTGAACACAGCTATTTCGAGAAAGGTTGTCGGAAAAAATGTGCACGCGACAATCCCGAAAGGTAATATGGGATATGATCAATACACTGTTCCTGACGACTGTAGCTGTCGAACCTACTTCTGTTGCTTTCCTTTAGCACTCGCAAACACATTTCCATGGCCTTTCGTACCAATTCTTTCAAATTTCTTTGAAAAAAAGAGAACTCAAAACCACCCACAATGCCTTTCAGGACTGTCGCGTGCACTTTTCCCGACAACCTTTCTCGAAACAGCTGTATATGTAAGCCCTCGAAAGATAATAAGCTTAAACAATTCACTTTTAAGGTTGTGTACAGAATAATCACGACAAGAAAGAACTACTGAAATATAAATTAGCGGATGACAAATGTCCTTTCTGCTTTAATCCAGATTCAATTGGACACACCTTTTTATATTGTCAAGAGTCAAAGGAATTCTTTTCCAAAACGTTAAGGCGGTAATTAATGAATATCATAAAGAGAACGTACAACTTTCAAACAAGCAAATTTTATTTAACACGTTCGATGACTCCCTTCCAATGCAAATGCCGAATTCAACTCAAAGCAAACTTGGTCTATTGGTTTTACTGCAAAAGAAATACTTGTATACTTGCAAGAGCATTGTAACGAAACGTAATTTAGATGAATTTTTACGTAAGCTTTTTGAACAATATCGCATTGAAATTTGTGGCAAACAATATTAAATTTGTGTGGCAACTGACAGGTTTTTTATCCTTCAATACTTTTTATTTTTATTGTAATTTGTTCTGTTACTTACTGACTTATTTTTTTATTCTTTTACTTTGTGCTGTGTATTAACATTGTTAACTTATTGTCAATAAAAAAAATATATATAGCATTATAGCCATATATATGGCCATTTAGCGCTGTAACCTCTTACTATTTTTGATATTTTTATCATTATTTTCTATAAATTTTATCAAGTGAACGTGATTTTCACTGTTAGTAGGTTGCTATTAGTTATTAGCTGTACCTCACTAAATATGATTATTGTATAATTTTATTAAAACTGACAAACGACATGATATTTTTTATCCTTTACTAACTTTTACTACCAGTCAGTGCTTCTAGAAAACGTTACACTTATTCGGTAAATTTGCAGTTTTTAGACGATTAAATAGAGCTCATCAAGAGCTTTCTTTTAAAAAAAATTCCAGGAAAAAGTGTATTTTCTTTGCAGACTTATGAAGTGCAAAAGTTTTTTTTATGCTTTTTATTTTAATTGATCGTTGACAAGTTCTGTCATACTTGATACGCGTGCCGCTGTTGAACCAAGCTAATCACGCAATTTGACAGAAATCGTGGTTTACAAGCATAGTGCTTACTGTTTTTCCCTGGAGTTTGAAAGTGAATGCCTCCAAAGAAGAAAAAAGAGCTTGTCCGTTTTCGTCCTCGACTCCAAGACAAAAGAAGACGACAAAATCGTTTTGCCGCCAAAGAGTGGGCTTCGAAATTAGCAGAGAGCGACAAGGGCTCCTACTACAGTCAACATAAATGGCTAAAAGATGACAAAGCTCCTGAAAAACCCATCGAAACTACCGCGGAATCGAGTTTCACGAGTTCGTTAGCGAGCGGAGCGAGCTTTTTAGCCGGGCTTTTTAGGCCGCGAAGCAGCCAAGCGAGAGACGAAGTCACGAGAGGTGCCGCGCCATATAAAAATCGGACGTTTTCTGTTTTTCTGTTTTTTAGTCAAACGTGAATTGGCTCCTTCCGTTAATCTTTGGCTGGACTGGACTTAAATTTACAGTGACAACCACTTTCACAAAAAGCTTCTCATCTCTAAATCGCGTTAATATTTTGATTTTTTAAAAGAAATAAGCAATAATCTCGAACTATTAAGCTTTCAGAAAATGTACGGTTTATGGGGGTATTTGTTAAAAGCAAAAGCGTTAGCGCCGATCAACGCAAGGAGGGTGCTTGAGGGTGAATGATACATAAGGGTACTGATGAGTGTTTTTCCAGATAGGATCGATATTGGGGTGCCTTTAATGCAACATCATGCGAGTGATCTCGATCATAAATCCTGGTATCGATAATTTCAAGGCAGATACGCTCCCTTTCTGCCGGGTCGTGTTCCGTTCTCTTTACCTTAAATAGAGGTATTGCGTAATGGGATTTAAGGGAGGCTACATGTTGTTTTGGCATGATATACTTTCTAGACTTCCCTGCCTTCAAGTTCCACTCGAACGCCTTTGAGTCTGATAACATACTTCTTTGAGCTGCTATTAGTTCGTAGGACTTCACAGGAGCAACCATGTTCCTGCATTTGTATTTTCTATTTCATGCATTCCTTATTCTTCCGTCAAAAAGGTTAGTGCATAGTGCAAAGTTCGGATTTGAATAACTGAAAGGACTCATAACTGATCACTCACCGTTTCTGGGCAACGTATCGTAAAGTACTCGATAAAAATCGTCTCGATTTAATGGCCTCTCGATTACGTTTCCGGCAGTCGAATCGAAAACGTGAAATCGAGACTCGTTGCCACCTGTCTCGATGACTCGTTTCAGAAACGAGACACGTTATCGAAAACGTAGGGCAAAAAACGAGACTCGATTTTTCTCTAAAACGTAGGGCCCAAAACGAGACTCGATTTTTGGTTTCCGTAGGGACTCGTTCAAAAACTACAAAAGGTATTTGCCTGGAGAAGGTTAAGTCCAAAAAGGCAGAAAAATATCCCCTCAAAAAAATAGCCATGCGCTGGCTTCAAAATATCAGAGAAGGGAAATAATGTGATGCGGCTTTTCACTTTTAAGGGCAATGGCAACGAACGGATTGAGCGTAGATAATTTCTGGGGTCGTCTGGGGGAAATACTTTATTTATAAATGGGTAAGCCGAAAATCAAATGGTTCGCACCATTCCCCTTGGGAATCGTCAGATTATAAACCATTGTGAGGTGATTCAAATTTTCAGAGAACTCTGCAGCAGCAGCAACAGCAGGTCGTCCTTTTTTATGTGAAAGTTAATAGTCATAATTATATTTGCAAGATTTTTTAAAATTTTTTTGTTTTTTGTAAAAGGTAGGCACCCCTAGAAAAGACACCAGCAAATAATTACGACAACATTTTCGATAAGAAAGAGAAAAATTCTATTTGCATTTCAACTGAGGATAACATTAAAGGCTCTCACAGAAATCAACTTAGCCAGCGGCCATACAAAAAGAGGATAAAAATAAGGAACAATTGATAATACTAACAAAAAAATCATTTGTCGAAGCTTTTTTCTTAACTATTGTATAGCGGCTCAGTCATTATGGGACGGTAAGATAAGCCCCTCCAAAAATAAGCCCCTTAAAAAGGGCCTTTGAAAAATATAAGCCCCGGGGCTTCTTTTCGGAATTTTACGGTACTCTGTAGCTATGCTTGGAACCAATTAACCTAATCATTTAGAATAAACAGAACCCTTGAAACTAAGTACTTCGTCTTAGAACTGATCCAGCTAGGAGAAGGTGTTGCTGTACGCATCGGAGAAGATTAAACCGATTTTTGTAACGAGGTTCTGGTTGTCACTTAGCCTACAGCAAAAGTATTTACCGGTGAAGACACCCATGCCGCTTTGTTCTCTCTTTTGTATGATGAAATTCTGACGTGAATTTAATAAAACATTTGCAATTGTAATTTACAGTAGCCACTGTTTTAGAGTCTGAAAACAGTAGCTACAATTGAAAGTTAGACTTTTACAAGTTTAATTTAATCACCCCAGCATCAGATCAACTCGGAATATAAGAGCAGCCTGTGTTAATTTAGAAGTAGAGGACACAGGAACCGCAACCTTTTTGCTTAAGATATTCAGCGAACAGACACTTTAGAAGAGAAGAAATAGAACGGGTTTCCCTGACGTAATTCGTTCTAATGCTCTTTTTAACTTTAAAAGCCGTCTTTGAGAAAAAAATAACACAACAATCGTTTTCAGTACAGATATTGAGAATAACTACTGCATGCAAATTTTATTTCAATGAGAGTCTTAAAAGCGTTCCAAACGGCTAGACACTTCTTTACACTCACGTGTGCCCTTAAGTGAGCCCGAGTAATAAACGCCCCTCCCTCTACGCTTTTAAGTTTGTATTAACCGCCCTCCATGTCTGATAACCGCCCCCAGTCTAATAAACGCCCCTTGAAAATTGTTCCCAAAATACTAGGAAATGGCGAAATAGAGCAAAATCAATCAGTTTCATAGCTTGCTTAGTATCGGTTTGTGTATTATGTCATGTACAATTTCTTGTTTAAAGTGAGGATAAACCGTCAGCCCGCAGTCGACACTCTTTTAACAAAAAAAACGTTTTTGGCCGAAAGCATACTGTATACGTTTTAGTTGAGTTCGTTAAAATAATTTTCGAGAATAAACGCCTCCTATCTAATAAACGCCCCCTCTTAGACCCTTAAAATTTAGAAAACGCCGCGGGTGTTTATTAGATCATTTACGGTGTGCAGCCTCCTATCTTTTCTATAGGAAAGCGATCGAACGGAATATAGTATATAATGTATAAATTTATATAATGTACATTTGATGCATAAAAGGATGAAAACGGTGAAAATGGATCTATTATACCCGTATAGACCTTGTGGTAGCCTTTGTTTTGGAAAATACAGCTTCTGAAGACACAATCTTTTAATTTAAAATCGTACGGGTTCCGGGCATTTTCCCATGTGCCCCTCAGCTTTGGAATGCCCTTCCACGGGAACTAAGAGTAAGCGGTTCTGTAGGTAGTTTTAAGAAAGCCCTGAAGACTTTCTTTTCAAAAAGGCTTCTTGTTGCGATAAATATAGACAAACCTTTTCTATGAACTTATATAAGAGATTGGTCTCAAGATTTTGAGATTATTATTTTTATTTTTTAAGGCAAATTTCAATTTTTTATCAGTGTGAAGCGCTTGTGGACTCATAACAAAATAAGCGCTATAAATAAATAGAATAGATTATTATTATTATTATTATTATTATTATTATATATTATTAAATGGTGTTTGATTTTATTTCTATCGGTTCGATCTGTTGAAGTAGACATACATATACTAGATGACACGGGGAAAAAACGTTTAAATTTATCGGCTATTAACAGCAATTCAGGGCTCGATTTCCGTCTGAAGGTCGGGGCGTTCAGAGCTTTCGAAAACGCAAGGGGGGAGAACATGTCGGAGCTCTTGGCGTACTCTGGAATATCGCATTCAATACGCTGCCAACGCTGCTGAAGTAACTTTTTCAAATTCTATTGCCACAATCTACATAACGGAGAACGTGTAAGAGTCTTTTATGTCCATTACATCGCTTAGCCAGGTCACTCTTTTTGAAAAGTAACTAATTTATTGAATACATGTACCCACCTCTAATCTGCAGAAACAGATGTGCTTAGTACGTCTGGCAATGAAGTAATTGAAGTGGCCTCGCCAAGTAAGAATTTTTTTGACACTTGCTCTCCCAGCCGCGAGGCGAGAGAAAAAGTGGATGTGTTAAAGCACTCTTTTGGATAATCAGACCGTGCGCCATTGTTGTTGGTTTATGCAGAGGGGTCAACACTTTTCTTATGCTCATTAGCCTGTGTCGCAAAGCGTTTGAGCTGGAGAATGAAGTTCGCAGAGAAAGTTTGTACGCGAGAGAGACCAATTTCGCTAGATAACTCGTTTGCGAACGTTTCATACGCGGACCACATGCTAAAAAACTGTCTGGGCTGGGAGGGTGGCCCTCTTTCCCAGGACGGTTTTCTTTATACAAACGGGACCTAAGTTGTGCCACCTTCGTAGAATATTTTATGGCCATCAATTTTACTTCTGAGAATCAGTAACAAAAAAGAGAGACTTAGAAGGTTAAATTACGTTTTGACAAACCTGCGTCTGGAAAGGGCATTGAACCATAGCACTTACTTTTCCCGTTTTCTTAGATTTCGTGAAAATAACGTACTTAATTCTAAATATCGAACTATTGAAGTGATAGAGTTTCGATTTAACCCCCATTTACACGCGCTAAAAAAATCGGCACGGCACGCCTCTGGGAGGTAGTATCGTCACGCCTAAAATTTTGAGCACTGGTGCCAAACTACATTTGGGACCGATACGTTTAAACGTCGAAAATTGGGAGTGCTGTGCCGATTTTTTTAGGGCGTGTAAATGGGGTTTTAGTTGTTTGATCCACTCTTCGTTGTCAAGCCGCATCCTTTTTCACCGAAGACGTAAAAACATATGCATACATTTCACATTTTACTCTATTTCCAACACTTCAGCATGTCTTATTTATCCTTTTCTGTCGTATGGTCTGGTCGTCTGGGGCCTAGCTGCTCGAGCCCATTTAGAAACAACTCCAGTGCTCCAAAATAAGAGTGGTTCGTTTAATCGATCCATTCAGGGAAGTTTTGTCTAAATTCGCTTTTGTTAAAATTTGTGAGTCATTATGTAAAGATTTACCTAATAATTTTTTGTTATCAAATCATACTGATGACACTTGGTTTACCATTGTAATCATTTCATTGTGATCATTGGTATTAACGTTAACTTTATCTTAAAGATTTTTCAATACTGCAACTTCATATAGTCATGCAAATGAAGCTTTCTTTGTTGTTTAATGAACTTTACCCATTGCCGAACTCACTACGCCATTCCATACCTTATTTCCTCCAATCTAATGCCAATATCTAGGCTATACTTTAAGCTCTCTTCTCCTCCCTCAAATAGGCCCTTCTACTCTGAGGACCTGTTTACACGGAGGTGGGGGACCCCAGGTAGGTGAGGTAACCTGCTTAGGTGGGGTAACCCGCCTGTCCATATAATTTATCATTTTAATTTGATCAAGTTTACATGTTAGGTGGGGTGACTCGCCACAAGTTACCTCACCTATCTGCGGTCCCCCACCTCACTAAAGAGGTGCAATACCGCTCGTTTATATCACATTTTTTCACCGTTTATTGCCTTGTTTGAAAGACTTAATTAAGTCTATGGACATACAGACTGATTTTTTTAAATATAGAATTATATATGTTGGTGAGAGTTACAGCTAACATTGAGCTTTTAATTATTGCACCGATGCTCTCTTGTCAATTCAACATAGGATCAACAGCTACTTGGATAACATTAACCGGGATAGTAAAGCAGTTCGCCTCATTACAATGAACTTCAGTAAAGCTTTTAACTGTATGATACATGAACTTCTTGCTACCAGATTAAAAAAGCTCCCACCGAATCCATATATTACCATTTGTTACTTGAACTTTTTAAACGATAGAAAACAAAGGGTATGTTGCAACAACTTTGAGTGTGACTGGAAACCGGTTAACAAAGGGGCAACTCGAGGTAGCGTTAGTAGTCCTTACCTTTTTTTTACATCTTTCTCAATGATCTTAACATCACTTTAGATAATCACGACGCTCTATTTAAGTACGCTGATGATTCGACAATTATTGCTCCTGTATGGAAGGATGTAGGCTAATCCGATCCAATCCAAGCAAATGTAATGAGTTGACGTTCAAAAAGAGAGGCAACCGCGATCTCTATTCACCTATCGGGATGATACCAAGCTGTAAAGAAGTATAGCTTTTGGGCGTCACGTTCCGATGTGACAGCAAATTTTCAGTGCACGTAAAGAACAAACTTATTAAAGCTAACAAATCCCTACAATAAGTCAGAAATAGACCTTCTCTTTAATACAATAGTTCTACCTAATATCAATTACGCATTATCTATCTACGCCGCGTCCGAGTCTGATCTGACACTTTTATAAGAAGAAACGTTGTCCCGGGTAAGAGGGCCACCCTCCCAGCCGAGGCAACTTTGGCGAGCGTTTATATGAGAAATATGTCGACCTCTTTACCCGAGCCAAGAGCTGCCTTCTCAGTTTTGCCAATGACAACAGCGCTCGGGCGAGCTCTGATTGTCTCGCTTTGTCAGAGTTGTAACAACAGGGAGAGATAAAGGGTTTATAAAAAGGAGAAAAGTTGGCCCGGCTGTAAGGGTGACCCCACCATCGGAAAAGCGAGACCCAGCGAGGCAAGTCTTCCTTATAAATATGACTTGGGTTACACAATAAGAGTTGACAATGAAGTAAACGTGAACCCTCTTGTTGATTATCAATAGCAGAGACGGATAAGAGAGGCGAGGAAGGTAAGAGTATCCGACGAGCCAGAAAGGGGCGTCCATATACGCCTTAGAACAAACTTGGGAACCAGGTCAAGGAAATTCAGAAATGGAGCTCAATTCCAGGTAAGACGCAACATTACGTTTCCAGGTTTTATTAGAACTGTAAGTTAATTTAAGGCTCGCTCCGTGATAATACGAGGATATCATTAATTTATGTTCTGTTCGGTTTCTGCTGTTCGTAAGATGGATTTGAGAAAAGGTTTATGTTTGCTTTTCATGATATAGATTTGAACGGTTTTGTTTGTTTAAAACGCGATGGAGTGACAGCAATATTGTTTGTTCGAAAACATGTTTAAAGCTACTTCTCGATGGCATTACGGTAAGCACAAGCGCAAGCACGAACAAGCACGAGTGCTCTTATTTCACCGTGAAAACGGCTCTACGCATTCCCATTTATGCTACCGTGTGCGTTTGTGTTCACTGACACAAGAGTCCTGTGGTTAACTGCGCTCTTATGCTTGCGCTTGTACTTGCATCGCCAGTGAATCCAGGGCCTAAGACTCCAGTTTGCAAAAGATTAGAAAACGGTTTCATTACGTCTTCTTAAAAATTATGACCAACTAAAATCCCAGAAATAAAGTCCTCAGCTCCACAGAATAACACCACCAACATTCATTTAGTCTTCACAGTCTTTCGCCGCGTGTTTAATGTTTCCACAAATTATGGATTTCTTATAATTTTATGACAGGAGGTATATGACTGGGCTGGTGCTATGCAAGACATTCCCTTATATTTTACGTTACACCGGGGTCAAACATTACTGACCCACGACGAGAGGGTTGGCCCTTTGGACGAGACTCTGGACCTCACGGAAAGAGTAAGTGGAGACCGAATTTTGTGTAGCCTCATCTCTAAACTGACGGAGTTATTTTATGGTCAAATAACCGAGCCTCGATTTTGTGAAAAGCCGAATTGGTGATTTTTGCGATAATCAAGCACCTTATTCATGTGGAAAGCAATCTCAATCTCTCTCTCTCAGGAATAATATGAGGCGGATAAACGAACATAAAATATTTTTTAGGTCAAACATGGGAAACCACTGAAATGCAATGTCGAGACAGGCGGCTAAACAGCAAAACGTGCAATTCCAATATGACGCTGTAAGATTCAAAAGCATAAAAAATATAACTGTGACGTATACGAACTTTTTTTGGTGATTGTTCTCCCAATTTTTCCACACAGGACGAGGAGGAAGTGACTTCATCTTTTCCCTCTGAGTTTAGAAAGAACACAATAATGTATGGTTCTATTCTACCTGTAACCAATAGAGCACCATGTTAGGGGAAAGCTGCAGAATCCGGCCCGGGAATGTGTCCGGAGGGGTGGTAACAGGTAGAATTGAACCATGCATGATCCGTGCATAATTCGTAAACTGAGAATGTATCGTGTTCTGTCGACAACAAAAGCACAGTTAATATAAAAAGCAATGAATAAATGCTTTTCAACGTAACACCATGTAGTTGAAAAGCTGTTTCATTACGGTTCGTAGCATTTTTGTCACATTTGTGTCAACCTTTTCTTCTTAATTACTCAGTCTTTTAATAGAGGTTACGTAACTACATTTTATTATACACTATGAATATTTGTATAAATATCGACGTATAGACGTTTTTGGCTATCTCGCCTTTTGGACAGCCGTTATCGGTGACCAAACTTATTATTAGTTCCTAAGTTAGTCTAAAGCTCTAATCCTCGGAGCTCGACACACTGCATTCGATCGAGGAGTACGTTCCCGGTTTTTTTTGTCCCACTGGGTTTTTTATTCCGGGTTTTCGTACCGGGTAGTGTATCATTCCTTTGATTCTACTTTTGTCACGTTCCATATTATTTAAATGTTCGTTTATGTTGAAATTATATTATTTCTGTAATTTTTTATATTACTTCAAGATCATTTGTATTGTTGAACTGTATTGCTAAGATATCTTGTCAATAAAGCACGCGCTGGTCCATTGTGTCCATTAGGCACCCAGCAAGAGTCACACTCCATTTATGTCGTTGTGTTTTCATTCGCGATTTGCGCGCTGTGCGAAGGGTAGTAATGAAAAGGATCTTTATAATACAAAGGTAGACAGAAGCAGATTTTACGCATTGTTGAACAGAGGTTTTGTCTACACCTATAGAGTAAAGACAGTTAGGAATATAAACGTAGTAGTGTCAATTTCCGAGATTAAGTAAGGGCCACCGATACAGGACCAGGGTAAAATTGTAATCGGTTCTATCTTAAAAATAAAGAAAAGCCCATTTCAAATTGGAACAAGAAAACGGGAACTGTATCCCACAAAGAACAATTGACTGAAAACTAAGAACAACAAAAAAGGGACAAGGGAAAAAGAAAAGAAATCCCCCATGACAAACGAAATCTCTGTAACTGAGTCAGGACGCGTAGGACCCCAATGTTCTTAGAAACTTTTACCCAAATGACAGACTTGAAACAGACTTCTCCATCAAACCACGACACTTGGGACCAGGTTCTTGAGAAGTTCAACCCAGACAACAGACTTCTTAATTGAGCCAGGACACTTGGGACCAGGCTCTCCGTGAGCCAGGACACTTGGGACCAGGCTCTTGAGAAGTTCAACTAAGACAACAGACTTCTTAATTGAGCCAGGACACTTGGGACCAGGCTCTCCGTGAGCCAGGACACTTGGGACCAGGCTCTTGAGAAGTTAAACCTAGACAACAGACTTCTTAATTGAGCCAGGACACTTGGGACCAGGCTCTCCGTGAGCCAGGACACTTG
The DNA here is from genome assembly GCF_958299795.1 of Porites lutea. Taxonomy (NCBI): domain Eukaryota; kingdom Metazoa; phylum Cnidaria; class Anthozoa; order Scleractinia; family Poritidae; genus Porites; species Porites lutea. The sequence continues at coordinate 18,520,202 of NC_133210.1, forward strand.
AGACCAGGCTCTTGAGAAGTTCAACCAAGACAACAGACTTCTTAATTGAGCCAGGACACTTGGGACCAGGCTCTTCGTGAGCCAGGACACTTGTGACCAGGCTCTTGAGAAGTTCAACCAAGACAACAGTCTTAATTGAGCCAGGACACTTGGGACCAGGCTCTCCGTGAGCCAGGACACTTGTGACCAGGCTCTTGAGAAGTTCAACCAAGACAACAGACTTCTTAATTGAGCCAGGACACTTGGGACCAGGCTCTCCGTGAGCCAGGACACTTGTGACTAGGCTCTTGAGAAGTTCAACCAAGACAACAGACTTCTTAATTGAGCCAGGACACTTGGGACCAGGCTCTTCGTGAGCCAGGACACTTGGGACCAGGCTCTTGAGAAGTTCAACCCAGACAACAGAGTTCCAAATATAAAATGTAACAAGCCGTGGGAAGTGAATACGAATAGACCCTTGTCCTTTTTTTTTGGTAATGAACTGTAACCATCTTAGTGTCAAGACTTAGGTGGAATTTAAGGCACCGCTAGTAAGTTGTTTGGCCCACTATTTGGCATTTCTGGGAAGTATTCTATACGTCGTGAGGGCTGGTTCCCTCGCTTCTCCCCCGCTAATGAATACTCGTGCAAAAAACCACTGAACGTCAACTTGTTGCATCACACAGAGCTAATCACCAGCTGCAAAACACATGGATAGGCAAAGTGACTCAATCTGAAGTTTTTTGGTTAATTTTGTTTTTAAATGTAAACGACAATGTCATCGTAAAAGTCCCATTGAAAAAAAAATTGGATACGGCCCGTGACTGGTCCGTTTCGGAGAACGGAAGTGGCTGCGCTAACGGATGAGATGTTCATGGCAGAGAAACGCGTGACAAAACCCTAAGTACGTTTTCGTGGGAGGGAAGCCAGGCTCAGGTGCACCGCAAATGATTCTAGTTTGAGATGCGCCAACTGATTTATCAAGAAGCAGATCATTTTAGGAAATTAAAGATTAAAGGGTGGTTATTTTCATTGACAGATGAAAGGGAGGACCCAGAAGAGGAGGCTGGGGAAGAGGAGACTGCGGAAGTGGCGCAAAAGAAAAAAAGAAAAAGAAAAGATAAAAGGACGACTGCTTCGCGGGAAAAGAAGAAAAAAAAAGAAAATGACAAAAATCCTTAGTTATTAATAATTTTTCCTACATTAAAGATAAAGTTATAATTAAACCAAGAAGTAAGACTGGGATGATCCCTGGGTATTTTCTTAACATGTGAAAACAACGCTATAAGATTTACTATTATTTTTATTCTTATTTCTAGTACTCAAGATGCATGAGTAGAGTTAATATTGGCTACAAAGAGGGAAGTCTTTGATATTGTGTATTTGACAGATGAAAGTGGAATTAAATTTGCTTAAAATGTTCCGAGCCTCTAAGATTAAAAATAAATCCAAAAGCTCACATGAGCGTGTCCATGGTGAAACGGTTTGGATTGCTCATAACAGAGTTGATTTTGCTTATCTTCGTTCATACATGTATATAAAGGAGTAAACTATTTAGCTCTTAAATGCCCATGTTCACCAACGTGACTTTGTGAGCGGGTGTTTTTGTTTTGAAACCCTTTCTTTGTCAAATTCAGAAGGTGTTTTGATTGGGCAGAGTGTTCGTTTTTTTCACGCATGGCCGAAGCGTCACTCTACACACACTGAAGGGAGAAACTTTCAACTTCGCCAAATTATTTTTCTGTAGTATAGGGCGAGCAAAGCCGCATGGGTGAACATGCGCCTTTTTTTAAAAGGCAACTGAATTAGCCCTTGGTTGCACGTGACGTTTTTGGCCTCTCTCGTTATAGCTTGAGTATCAGGCGTTTCTGAGTGAGAAGGGGGAAGAGAGAAGCGAACAAGGAGAGAGCTAAAATCTCCTCTCCGGTAGCCCATAAGGATGGCCTGATACTCAGGCTACCCTCGTTATAGGTTTAAAAGTAGAATAGTAATATCAAATCATTATATTTTTCTGTTTCATTAGTCAAGTGCTTCGTTAAAGCCCGAATACAAAAATGTATTTCCAAAAGAACATTGCATAGAAAATCAAAAACAGATTTGATGAGCGCTGTTAATATCATTAAGAATAATAATTGATTAGAGTCAGGTGTTAATAGAGCAGTGTGATTTTTTTTTTAATTATCAACTTTATTTATTGAGTGGTTACCATTAGTCGACGCCACACCATCCCATAATGATTGAGCGGCTATACAATAGTTAAGATAAAAGCTGCAACAAATGATTTTTTGTTAGTGTTATCAATTGTTCCTTATTTTTCCCCTCTTTTGTATGGCCGCTGGCTAAGTTGATTTGTGTGAGAACCTTTAATGTTATCCTCAGTTGAAATGCAAATAGAATTTTTCTCTTTCTTATCAAAAATGTTGTCGTAATTATTTGCTGGTGTCTTTTCAATCTTATTTTCCATCTTTAACCTTTTCTATCTAGGGGTGCCTACCTTTTACAAAAAACAAAAATTTTTTCAAAAATCTTGAAAATATAAATATGACTATTAACTTTTACATAGTAAAGAACGACCTGCTGAAATTTAAAAGAGTTCTCTGAAAATTTGAATCACCTCACAATGGTTAATCTGACGATTCCCCAGTGGAATTGCCCAAACCATGTAAAAGTTCTGGGAATTACCCCAGAAGACCCCAGAAATCTTATCTACACTCAATCCTTTCTTTGCCATTGCCCTTACAAGTAAAAAAGGTATCACATTATTTCCCTTTTCTGATATTTTGAAGCCAGTGCATGGTTATTTTTTCAGAGGATATTTTTGGGACATAAATTAATTTTTTGGGGAATTTACCCTCTCCCGGCAAATACCTTTCTAATGGTGTAATCCCTCAGAGTTAGTTTTTGAACAAGTCTCTACGAACACGAAAAATCGAGTCTCGTTTTGGGCCCTACGTTTTGGAGAAAAATCGAGTCTCGTTTTTTGCCCTACGTTTTCGAGAACGTTTTGGCCCCGTTTTAACGTGTCTCGTTTCTGAAACGAGTCATCGAGACAGGTGGGAACGAGTCTCGATTTCACGTTTTCGGTTGGACTGGTGAATACGTAATCGAGAGGCCTTAAAATCGAGACGATTTTTATCGAGTACTTTAGGGATACGTTGCCCAGAAACGATGAGTGATCCCTCATAACTATCACCCCTATACACCATTGCAACACCCGTCTGTAATAGACAAAGTGAAACCCTACCCAGTGGTTTATTTAAGTCTACCCAGTGAAAATTCAGCCTCCCCTATACCCAGCAAATAGTGTGTCTCTACACAGCTGATTTTTTGTGTTCCCAGTTATTATTACTTCTACACGACCAGTGTATTTCATTGTTCGTATTTGTTTAGAGGAAGTAAAAATGTAAAACATTATTAACCATTGGCAAAAACAAAATATGAAGGGAACAGGTAATCAATGTCATATAAAAAAGTGTAAATCGTTTAGTTCTTCTCGCTACAGCAGTATGTAAAACGTGTTCAAAGTTGCAGTTAAGATGTAAGGCCTAACACCCCTTTCCACTTTTATGGGAAGTACATAACTAAGAAGAAAAACCCAGTGGGAAATAATCCAATCCTGTGACGTTTTGAGAACCTAGTGAAGATATAGATTCCACTAGGTCTGTTATAATTACAGAGGCCAGTGGTGTATTACATGACTTCAAAACATCCGGTTATCGCAGTGGAAATGTCCATCGGATGAAGACGAGTACCATTTGTTTCCTTTTCTTCCTGGCATCAAAATCTAAAATGGAGGCTCAGGTATTCGCCATGAAAAGCCTGGAACTGGTAACATGTATAGGTCATATAGATAATAGAAGACATCTTTCAAGCGTATCGAAATTTAAGTTTCAGTCGAAATGGAAAACAGGCCAGTGCCGTATCAGAAAAGTTCAATTTATTCCACAATTTTATTTTTTCCTGTGGAAAGCATAGAAGAAGGCCTAGGCGTGTTCCATGATCCCAACCGAAAATTCCGATTTCCTGGTATGTACATGTATGGTAAGAGACCGGCAGCAAGAAACTCAAAACATCAAACTTTGCTTAGCACTTTGCTGGCTATTTGATATAAAACTTTTAGTAACTCTCTTAATTACTTGTAGTTTAATTCCCATGGCCACTTCGACAGATCCGAGCGAAGATTGCTAATAAAACTCGGGCCTTTAAATAATGGACCAACCCAACCCCGGATATATTCTCTCTAGCTGTAACGGGAAGTTACGTAGATCGAAAGGGGCTGTTAAAGAAACAAAAAAGGAATAAAAGAATAATGCTTTCATTTAAATCCGGCCCTTGTTTCTAAATACGAAGTTTCCAAAATGGGAATCGCTTCATGTGATCTATTGAGTAGAAGATTATTGAAGCGGAATGATGCCCGAAGCAAGGAAGTTGATTAGAGTTATGTTACGACTTTTTAATTTTTTATTAAATATTACGAGTATTAATTAAGACTTTTTTTGTTGGTGTGGCTTATCCCAAGTCCAATACTATTCCAAGGATCCTTGCTGTTTCCTGGCCTGCGAACACAAACGTATTTCCGGTCGTCGCTTGTCTCCACCCAAATACGTCTGATCTGTGTACGCCGGCTAGCTGTTCCCAAGAGGCATAACTTCTGCAGCAGCTCTAGTTCCTTGGACACGTCAAGCACCTGTAACCATTTTCTTAGGCTGGTTGACGCCATTCCAAGGGCGCCAAGACGGCTTCCTTACACTTCCAAATCCTTTTGAGCTCCCTCTTCAAATCTAGGGGTACTTTTCCAATCCTCAGAGATGCGTGTGTTGAAGGGACGTGCGATATCTATTACTAGACATTTCCCTTCTTTCTTCTCCATTACTACAATGTCAGGCTTGTTTGTCTCTCCACCGTCAAATCTGTTTGAAGCTTGAAGTCCCACAGTTTTTACACGGCCCTATAAGACGAGAGCTTCACAGCAGATCCTCATATGGGTTGCATCACGAGATGGCAACTTCCTTTCTGTGACGATGCCTTATTATCTCTTTTCATTTTCTTTTTTTTTTCTTGTTGTGTGTGTGTGTGTGTTTTTTAGATTATGGTTACCTTGTCAAATTAAACATTTTCACATTTCAAATGCGTTTAGAAATAAACTGTCTGTGTCGAACAGGATTGTTAATTTTCATTGGTTTATAGTGGCAGGTATGTTGCTGATTGTCACGTACATAAACATCTACGCCTCTTAATAAAAGGGACAAAAAGATGAAGGAATATTGAATCTTCATATTATCATAGTACTCATGGCATCTGTTTCATTCTAACACTCTACACTACCAAGGAACCAGAAAACGTTTTGAAGAAATTTAACGCAAAAGCAAGGATTTTATGAATTTCAAATATTTTGAATAAATAAAACAACTGAATTTAGGTTTTGACCGAAACACTAAGAATTAATTATCACAAGCGACAGAAAACTTGAATGCTAACGACTAAATTATTCGACTTCTTTTAAACCTTTTCAGGGAGTAGTTTCTTTACGAGTCACAGCCCGAGCCAACTATACTCATTGGAGCTTATACAATAGAAAATTGCATTGTCTGGAACCTGTTTTCGGTAATCGGCTCGCTTGGGGTTAGTTCTTTGTGCAATTTCTGTGTCCTAAAGTCCGCACAATTACAGTAGCATCAAGAGCCATAATCGGACCGACTAACATATATTAATTCCTTTATCATCTTTTCCTTACTTTCTTTTTTGATATTTTTTTTATTGTAAAGATAAATTGTAATATACGTACATTTTTTTAAGTTAACGTCTAAGGACTTTATCCTTTTACAATGGTTTGAATGAGCTAATACAAGAATAGCTCATGCCTTAAAGTATTGAGTTAAATAAAATGACATGACTCCTGATGAATTGAATTTCACGAAACATCTACATGTAAATTCTCGAACACACGCACACAAACAAAGAAATAAAACAACAACAACAACAACGACAACCACAAGGATTAATTGTGTGGTGCGTGTGCAAGCTATACAGCTGGCTATAAACAATAATTACTCAGAAAAAAAAACAACACAAAAAAAAAACAACACAAAAAAACAACAACAAAAACGGAATACATGTTAATTTAAGTTAGTCAATCAGGTGTACCTCGTCTATTATTAAAAAATTCGGAAAGGAAGCGAATCAAGTTGGTTTTTTTAACGAGGGGTATTATTTATGCATTTTGTCAATCTTGGGTGTGTGTGGAATACAGTAACGTAAGAGGAAACACCTCCTTCTCATGACTTCGGAACCTGTATTGTAGTGTGACCACAGCTAATCTTGGGTGTGTGTGGAATAACGTAAGAGGAAACACCTCCTTCTCATGACTTCGGAACCTGTATTGTCACGCGCGCTTTTCTCAGCTGATCGATTAACTGTACTTTGCACATGGAAGAAGAACGATTTCACAGTACTGTTGTGTGGTTTACACAAAATAATGAGAAGTTTTGTAAGTCATGTAAGGGCCACACGGTAAAGGCGCAATTTGCGGCGTTTTTTAAAGAAATTACGTTTCCATTACGTTACGCTCTTGGAATGCGGCAATTGCTTCGTTCGATCCCATTGCTTTTTTGTGAGACATACGCATTGCATCATGGGGCAATGGAGACTATATGTTAGTTTGGCATGACGTATCACTACGTGTACTTCCTGCTTGTGCCTGCGACCATCTTCCAAGTTGTGATTCTGGATAAAGATCCTTTTAGAATTACTTGAGCTGCTGTTAGTTCTAACGACTTCAAGGGAGCAACCATGTTGCTGGTTGTGTATTTTATACCTTTTTTCCTAATCTGCCATCAAACAGGTTAGTACATAGTTCGAATAACTGAAAGGACTCTTTACGTATACTATCAACCAATATTTTAACAAGCATTTCTTATGAGATAATATTATTTTAGTCACAGTACGAACACAAGATAGTCTTAGAACCTGAATTTGTGGAAAAAAAAGCCACTCAGGGCGGGTTAAATAGCAAGGAAGCAATTCTTAGCAAAGCGTTACTTTTAGCTACATGTAACAAGCAGACTTTTTTTCGAGCTGTAATCAAACATACTTCAAAATAATGAGCGAAAGGAACAAGTCACTTAGAAGTTTTTGTTTTGAAGCTTTTGAACATCTTGTGTATCCCAATGCTGTTACAAATAAAACTAGATCGGGGTTTAGTGATGAGTGTAAGAGTGTTAAAAGCAGAAACTTTTTTAGATTAATTATTATGTTTTTAAACCGGACGACATTTCCATGCAGAACTATTAATAACTTACATGTAAGCTTATAGGTGTATGAATAATATTGAAAAATTGTATAAGACTTACATTTGAAGCTCCACTTACAGTGTACGGCCAGTTTGATTGTTCCTGGTTGGTTAAAAAGAATCATCAACTAGCAACTGTTGTAGCCTAAGTTTTAAAATTTATAACAGCCACTTCCTCTCTTCAACAATTAACCATTATTTTGAGCCCTCAAGTTGGCCATTGTGGATAGCTTTAAATTTGTATGTACTCATTCAATGTCTGCTGTGATGATTTTACTCTGAAGTTTAGATGTTGTAGCCCAGTGTGCAGTATGAACTATTGCTCTTGTCTGCACAACAGGCTTCCCAGAACTAGATTTATACAAATTTAGTTGAGCCATGGGCAAACCCATAACCCACTTGACATGCTTTGCTGGACCTACAGTTATAGCCTTCCCCAAATTCTCAGTTTTTTTATGCAACTAGGAAAACTTCTTGACATTCATCACACTGCCTTTTTGAGTTCATTTTTATTGGCTTATCCAGAGTTACAATTGTATTTTCTTACTGCCTACAAATAGCAAAGTCTAGTCTACAGTACAGGCCATGGGCATTGCAGCATTACACGCGTGTTTCATGCGTGGAAATCCACCATATTGCACGCAAATTCCATGAGAAAAACACTTGTGAAAGTCACTCGTGTAAAAATATACACACAAAGATACATGAGAAAATACACGCAAATTAGGAAAATTTGCTTGTAAAACTGTACACGCAGATTGTTATAATTTGCATGTATTCGGTTTATTTGAGTTCTTACATTGCTGGCTGAGCGAGTGCAGTTGTACTTGTGCGGGTGGCTTTAATTTGTTAGCTGATAGCATAAATCAAACTTTTGAGGCACATTCAAATGTTAGGATTTTATGTCATCGGGCTAAAAGTGATCCAAGTTTTTTGACCGAATGAACATTGTTTTTAATATTTACATGTTCTTCGCTTGAATCTTCATTTGTAGACTTCACAGAGGTTATAAAAAGGTTTCAACTAAAATCAGTTTTAGTTATCAATTCACATCTATTTTGATGGACCAACTACTCTGTAATGTGACGCTGTAATTTGCATCTCTGTTTTGGTGAAGGATCGCTTCTACGAGTATTTTGTTTAGGGCATTTCATCTCCTACTATTAGTTAGCTCGCTGCTTTGAATTATTTTCTTCTGCAGCAATCTCCTTTCTCGTTCCTGCAATGTAGGTCCAAAATGAGAAAAGACTTGTTATTTTGACAAAAATTTAAATTTCTTTACGCAACACTGGCATCACTCAGTCGCGTTGTCTGTCTACGTTTAAGCAAACAATCCAGCTTTACTGCAAGAACTAATTTTAGTTCCCAGGTTTTAGTTTTACCTGCCAAGGAAAGGTTTTCTTTTAAGGTCTATGTTTTCAGCAAAGAGTGCTAAATTCTTGTCAAGGGCAAACAAAATAACACTTTATTTTTATTGTTTACACAAGCTTCTATTTTCGGAAAATGCACGGAATCGAATTACTTTAAATGTTGTCTATTTTCAACAGACGGTGCGTCACAAATAACATGCAAATTTGGAGGGAAATTGTATCCAAGTTTAGTAACGCATTGAAATTTTTAAGCAACAACTGAGGACGTAATTATCGTGAAGCTCAACGCTAATTCAATGTCAGGATAAAGGCATACATAAAAGAGAAACCTTGTGTGGTCTGTAAAATTTAGTGCCGATCGTGCGAAATCCGGGGTGAAATCAAACCTTCTAGTCATTCTGATTGTTCGAACTCTTGCTAACTGGAACATCGCGCTTACTCAAGTGGATTTTCCCTGGAATTCCTTCATACAGCCAGTCACTGTAATTTACCCTACCAACATTTGTAACTCGAAGTAATTTTTGTTTTCCTTCAGATCATTTCTCTACAATTTTACCCTCGACAACTTGAACTATGTGTTATAAACAAGTCTGAACTGAAAAAAACAGTGTACTGAAGTCCAAGCCCGAGTGTCAGAGTGCCTGCTATGCAAGCTAAAACATTGAACTTATTTCAAAACAATAGTCATGGCAAGTAACATGCATCCAAGTTTACATGTAAAATAGCCCTACAGCCAACACCCAAGGAAATCGTTGATTACAAAACATGATGTTCGTGATCGTAGCATGATCATAGTAAGAGAAACTGTACAGTAAGTTGTTTTCTTTTTCACGGTGAAAAGACGTTTTTCTACAATGTCGGTTTCTAATTTATATCAGCCACATTTATTTTACTGTTACACGCAGCTTGCGTGTATTTTTATAAGGAAAATCAGTCACCTTAAAAATACACTTAAATTTGCGAGTAAAAAGTCTGCTTGTAAAAGCTCGTGTAAAAATTTACATGCCAGTTTTTTGCGTGGATTTTATGTGGAAATCCGCCATATTGCACGCAATTTACGGGCGTGTAAGAGCTGCAATGCCCGTGGCCTGTACTGTACATTGGCAGTGTCTAGGTATAAAACAAAATATGCACTCCAAAAGCTATATAAGCTTATATAAGTTGTACAAAAGAAAAAAAAACGTCAAAAAAAAACAACAACAACAACAACGACAGCAACAAAACAATGCTGAGATTAACTGGAATACAACAGGAGGGTGTTTTGCATGCGCATGTGTGCATCCGCTAAGCGACAATAGCGTAGGCACATCAGATCTGATGGCGGGAGATCAAAAACTCGCGTAAAGTTACAGTCCTTTCAAAAGCCATTTTGTTGGAGTTTAGAATATCGTACTTTGACAAAAATCGGACGTTTTCTAAGCAGGATTTTTCAGCCGTAGGTTTTCTTGACCTTTTAAAGACTTTACAGACTCAACGCCAAAACTCACTGTTCCCGTATTAAGTCTGATTTTCACTTGCAAAGCAATGCGTTTCTGTGGTTTTATTTCCAAACTCATGGTTTTACTTTATACAGTGTATCTAGAGACAAGCGCATCGTAGCAATGTTCAGCTACTTTAAGAAAAGCAAAAAAAAATTTTACTATGCAAGGTCCCTTGTTAAACTGATCTTGGAAACACCTGTTTATATATGCCACAAAAACATGAAATCTATGGAGTTTTTTTTACAGTTTTTTGAAAGTTTTCACAGAAAATATATATAAAACATATTTCACAGGAAATGAAGAATGGATTGAGTCTGAGACAGTAACAATATTACATGTGATTATGTAGTTAGTTGAGCATTTCATAAGCTCACTTGCAGACAAAACAAATGCACATACCCTGAAAAAACAAACAATACTTTATACAGCTTTCATTTTTCTTTAACTATAAAAGATACAGAGATTTTTCTTAAGCTACTGTTTTGAAGTGACTCTTGAGTAACAGCTCCTGTGTTCCAGAATCGATTTCTTATTTTTAATTTATATTTGATGACAGTAGTGATCCATTAAGAACAGAGAATGCCCATCACTCCAAAGATCTAACTGATGATGTTTGTTCACCTTCAAAGCTTCTTAAACATAACACAAAAAGTTTGTTAGAGGGGTGCATATAATGCTGTTTCGTCAAAATAGAAATACTACTGCTAAAGGTCCCAAATGAGTTGGAATGCAACAACAAACATGACAGAAATGGATGGCGGTAAATTTGTTTGTTATAAATGTTTCTTATGAGAGGTTTTTACTGTGTCCAGATGAACCCCTTATGTAAGTTGTACATAGAACCCTATGGGAAGAATTACATGTATCAAGCAGATACTGGTGCATTAAACAAGAATAAGGTTCAATACAGAGGAGAATGTGAATGAAATGTTTCATAAAGTAGCATATCAACAAATGTAGTATCCACAAAATGGTAGCATTTAGGAATAAATGTATTTTTTGCAACAGAAGCTAGGATTTATTTAAAAGGTGTATTGATAGTGTTTCGTTTCGTGCTATTTTGGGCTTGTGGAGTTAGGCTAGATTTTCTTTAAAATGCCGAAATGTTATATAATTATATTTGCATAATGAAATGTAAACAAACGGTATACAATCCAAATAAGGTGGAAAAAATCAGAATTCAAACCGATTGCTGTAAGTTTCTTTCCTTTGTTTGACCAAAATGATAGAGTTTTCTTATTTTCAAAACACAATCTTACTGGCATCATTATACTGAATTAAATTTATAGTTGAAGTACATGTATTTTATTTCTCAACGAAGACGTACCGGTGAAGAAAGCTAAAATAACTGCAGAATGCGATTTTTCACAGCCTTCATCAAAGCACCATTCATAGAAGTATTCTTAGTTCATTAATCATTTGCTTAATGTGGGGAGAAAGGCAAGATTTTGAGATAAACAAGCCAGCGAAAGGGTGAAAAACAATTTCACAGCAAAATAGACACTTATTTTACCACTGTATTCCTGAAATGATTTTAAAAGATTGATTCTAGAGTTATACTGTTGAGAAGAATTAAATATCCATAGCATGATTTTTTAACGGAAAACTATCATGAACTGACCTTTTCCTGCTGCTCAAAAAATGTGCGCGAAATGTTAGGTCATAACAACATTCAGCCAGCATCTTGTCTTTGATGTACTGTTTTATGAAAGGAAAGACTGTCCTCTCAAGGGCAACAATGAGGCTACAATAAACTCACTTTCAGTGGAGAAATACCTCAATACCTTAAAGAACATGCTTGTGTAATGTAGCTACCAATAATTATACATCATTCAGCTCCAGAAAACAGCCTGCAAATGCTGGTAGTGAATCAACGTTAACAATTCACAGAAAATGCCTCTGTGGCACTTCAACAGACCATATTGACGCATGTGCATACAAACTGCCCTCCTGTTCTGGAATACAGAATGTAAATCAGAAGCTACAAGTACAGTACACTATTATGATGACTGCAATGATAATAAGTGGGTGAATTACGGACGATTGTGAATGTGTTGCATTTTTCCTAATAACAGGGCTTCCGGAATTATGCGTTTTTTTCAGCAAATTATGCGCTTTTTTTGGCGAATTATACGCCAAAAATCCCAAATTATGTGCAAATTATGTGAATTGTGCAATATTGCACAATATTTTTAAGCAAAAATTCTCAATGTTTCAATTTATTAATGTTGCAAATCAAGCATAAACATCTAATAAACATCTAATAAGTGATCCTGAAGCTGTGTGCCCTTAGGGATCGTGCCACCATTGACCGAATTATGCACTCCGAGCCAAATTATGCGATTTTGCATCTGTGCATAATTCCAGAAGCCCTGTAATAAGGTAGGTAGATCAGAATAGTCGTCTGTCTGTGAAAGGATTTGAAGTAAGCAGTCATGTATTTCTTTTTAAAACTATGTTTTCGGAGATTTCTAATACTCGGAGGTATGCAATTCAATTTTTTGGCTCCCAAAATGTGTGTTTGCTACAAGTTTACACAACAAAATCTTGCCAACAAATCTCTGAAATCTGGTAGCGCATAAACCAGCATATTTTACAATGCACTCTTTAAATCACATCGAGGGTAAGAATATATTCTCGGGCAGAATGTTATTTTTTGTCCTATTTATTCAAACTCTATAATTAGTTTTTACAGAATAATCTTACAAGTCATGCACCTTTGATGATCACAGTAGGTTGGGTTTGGAAAACATAATCTTCCCAAACAAAATAACGCAGTCGACCACCTATACCACTGTTTTCTTATAAGACTAATGTAATTGAACAGCCCCATATAATTTTATGCCATGAATGTACATAGTTTAAACAATGAACCTCAAATGACAATTGTTTTGGTCATTTTCGTTCCATATGGAATGATGCCCCTTTAGCTTTCAGTTACCCTAATAGTTGGTAAGTGGCCATGTCATGCTCAAAAGTACCGATTTTTTCACTGATACTTTGTTTTGGGTATTCTGACTAACCCTGACAGAGTTACAATCAAAAAGAGTAACATTGTGGAGAACAAATCCACTGCCCATTCCGCTCCCATAAAGGGTAGAATTTCTTAGGACAGAAATGGCCTTCAGTTGTTCTTTTACCATGTCAGTTATGGATGACAAGGTATGCAATGTCGGTAGAAAGCATTCCTAATAAGCCACAATTGGTATCTGGTTGAAAAAATATTATACAATGGTTGCTTGAGTTAAAAGACCACGTACACCATAGTTTTCAGTATGGAAGCTTTCTGTGGAGAAGGCAAAGTGGCACTGACCTCAGTATATTTTTTCTTTTGTAATTTAAACTCATTTTCATAGTCCTTACCATTTCCTGGTAGAGCGGTTTTCATTTGAGTGTCGAAAAGTAATTGATTTTGCACTTTCTACACGATGCGATTGGCTTAAAAGATTTGCGCCACCTTTTCATCCAATCAGAAGTAAAACCAAAGCCAATTGTGACGCGCTCGCATGCATTTTCCCGTGCTTTGCGTCAGCCACATGTAATTACTTCGAGTTTTGATTGGTTCAATGTATTGTCTGTGTCCTATGTGATTGGCCAGAGTAATTACTTTGGTTTTTGTTTTACGACACTCAAACGAAAACCACTCTAAAAGGAAAATAAACTTGAACCAAGGTAAAATTAATTTTGATGCGATAGATAACAAATTTTATATTCTTTTTTCTTTTTTTCTCTTGACGATACAATGTTCTAGCTGGTACATTTGTACATGTTCTTTGGCCTTAATACCCTGGTAATTAAAAATAGTGAATTAACTTCCATCTCCTCTTTTGGAGAGATTTGTATTTCACTGAATGCAGAGTGTGTGGACCTTTCTTGGGAGTTACGCTGACTTGCAATTCCCTTTTCTTTTCATGCTTAACTGATCAGGCTATTCAGTATTGCTTAGCACCAGATGTATACATTGTAGCTTTTCATCTGCCTTTTTGTTAGCTTTTTTTTGTTTGTTTGCTTTCTTTTCACTTAAGCTTGTTCTTTGCTGTAGTTCTAGGTCCCACATTTAACCTATCTAGGATTATTGAATTTTATTATTGAATCTACATGTAGCTGCCACATGGCCCCGGTATGCAATTTCCCATGTGGCCAGCTGTGGCACAGGTAGCTTTAAGAATCTCTGTTAAACTTAAACACCAAAGTACATGTAGCTCAGTTTTATATTAAAGTTTTTCACAATAAAATGCTCCTCAATTGTTTCATTTTGTTTTTATCCCATCCAATTAAATTGAACACTGAATTGCGAATGAAGAATCATTGCGGAGAGTTGGTAGGTTTTTCATTTAGAGCCACTTTATGGTTTCCACCGGGATTTTGTTTATGCGAAGTTTCTGAGACCAATTTCATGTTGTCATTCGACCTTCTTGCTATTTTCACTGTCAAGTGAATTGATTATATTCTGTTAGCTTTTCTTTCTTGTTTACTTGTTTTCTTTTTTATTTGTTAAGGACCAAATAGCTTCTTTTCAATTAAAGGAAATTGTTGTGTTTTTGAAGTTAGTGTTCTGTGTGAGTATTCATTTCATTGCATGATTGCGACTAAGTTTGAATTACAACCGGTTCAGAGTACTGCAAGCTTGAAAGTTTAAACATAGATTACGATCGAAAAGAGTAAAGCAATTCTGTCAGCTGTTCAGTATCGTAGACATTTCCAAAAGATATTTCTCGGTTTGCCACTTGAAAATCATGTTCTACTTTTTGTATGAATTAAAGCAATAAAGGAGTAGTGAATTAATTTACTTTTACTGGTATCACTTGTAATTGTAATAATAATAATAATAGTAATAATAATAATAATAATAATAATAATAATAATAATGATAATAATACGTTTGCAACAGAAAGGAAGGGCATATTTTCTGACTAATGAAGGGTAATAATTTTAATGAGCAGCTTTTTTGCACATTAGAAATGTGAAAATCAAAATTTTCATTTTCAGGCAAAATTTTACTGTACGCAGCTTATTTTACAGTATAATAATGATAATGTTATTGAGAGTGCCTTAAGACTACAGTCTGATAATAATATTTTATTTGATCTCTCTTTGTCTTGAAGCTGCCACTTCACAATTTATTCTACCAACACCATTGAATCCATCATATGTAGAAGAACTGCAGGAGATTACTCTTGTGTGGAACTACACTCTTGATGGTGCACTTAGTATTGCCACTTTTACACGTGATACTGGTGGAGGGAATGAGGAAATTGCTAGGAAGCAATCAGGGAATACGATTTTGCGCCCCGGTTTTCCAAGTGGTCGGTTTAGTGCTGATGCATCAGAAACTCAAGCATGGCTGAAAATAACCAGAGTGCAAAAATCTGATCAAGGAATGTATGGAATTAATGTGGTTCCCACAGGCATTGGTACTCTTCTAAATAAGGTGGACGTGATTGTGAGATGTGAGTATTCACTATGTTACTTGGTTTAACGTGTTGTTGGAGATTTTTCATATCAAATAATAATGAAAATTAAAATAATAATACTGACAGTGAAACCTCCATTAAGCGGACACCTTTTGGACCTTCTCAAGTGTCTGCTTAATACCAGGTGTCCACTTAATAGAGGTTTGTAAAAATTGCGCATTGTTTTTTAATGCTTTACTTTTGACGGTTACTCTATACTGTGATAAAGTTCCATGTTGTTAGGGAAGCTATCCAGAGATCAAGTTCATTACCTTTCATTACCAACTTTATTTTTTATTTTTATTTTTTTTTTTAATGTAAATGCAAAAACCTCAACTGGCTACAGTACGTATTTCAAGGACGTAATCCAATACTACTATATATTGTCAATTCAGTCCGGTGTCCGTTTAATAGAGGTTTTTAACAATAGAAATTAGCCAAATACACTGTACAATTTATTTTAGTTTCCTCGTCCACTTAATAGAGGTGTCCGCTGTATAGAGGTTTGTTATAAAGGGAAATATAAGATGTAAATTTTATAGGGACCCGGCTCAGTGTCCACTTAATAGAGGATGTCCACATAATTGGGGGTCCGCTTCGTAGAGGTTTCACTGCAATATTAATTTTATATACCCAAATAAATTTTTTAAAAATGGGTTAGAGAAAAAAATGATACCATTCTTGCATGTGGTAAATAAAACAAAAAAAAGTCATTAAATGGCTGATCAAAAGTATTTATCTGACACCAGGCAGTAAGTTAGAGCTTCCTTAGTAGCATTTCATTCAGTCCAAATATATAATGACACCGACATTTTTATTAGAATATTTGTTACCAAGTAATCTGACACCATGGGGGTTCAAACTGGTGTCATTTTAGTCTAGAAATTTCAACCGATTAAAGTGAAATAATCAGCATGTCACGAGCGTGTGACAGAGAAAAAATCTGAGTCCCAGACAGGATTCGAACCTATCACCTCCCAATCACCGGGCGGGCGCTCTTTCCGATTGAGCTACGGAGAATTCATGGAGAGTGAGGCCGTATACTACGTTCATATTTGACATGCACCCTGCATATTGCTTGGGTCAGCAATGTCAATGTTGTACCGATGATGAAAGAATGAAAGATAGTAAATTTAGAGCTCGGTGAAACAAATGTGAAAATGAAAATAATAATCAGCGTGTCACGAGCGTGGGACAAAGAAAAAATCTGAGTCCTCGAAAGGATTCGAACCCATGACCTCAGAAGCCAGCTCTGATCTGGAAACTGTCCTCTACATCTGATTGGTTAATGTCTGCATAAAAGAATGTGGGGTATCTAAAGTAGGTCACACTTTAAGGGTCCCTGCTCTAAGTCTAGTATTTACATTTAGCCAGGGCTAGATGTGAAGCTCCCAGCAATATAATAAGATATCATTTCAATCAAGCAACTAAGTTGTTATCCACAAATCAGTTAACTTTAGAGCACATTCATGTGACGTTTGAGAGAAAGGCAAAGTGAGTTTAAAGAAAAATAATTTGCAAACAGTCCAAGAGTGAAACAAATCACTTTACATGTATGTACACCCAAATATAGCAATCGTCTTTGACTACAGTAGATTATAGGCCTGGTTGCCAAACAAAATAAGTTAGCCACCTACCTACACAACCTTTATTTTATAAGGTTAATTGGACAGCCCAGAAATGTCATTTCATTTATACACGATAGTCCTCGGTGGCCGCCAATTTGCACGTTGTAATTTAAAGGTTGCATTCCTCTGTCTAAAAGGGAGGTCAAAATAACAAAAAAATGAGGCCTGAGTGTTTGTTTTCGACAACTTTACTTTACAAAATCTTGCCAACAAATCTGGTGCAGTGTAAACTAGCCTTTTATACTTTTTATACATCTCATCTGAGATACACAGTACTATGAGGCGCTGTTTGTTTTTTTATACAGACATCGCACAGATTTTGCTCTTTTTTGCCCTATTTAAACCTATACTTTGCAGTTTTTCACAATTTTGCAAGACAAATTGTAATTATTCAATATTCAGGACGATGGAAGCACGCGCTTTCTTTGTACAACTGCTTACTGTATAGAATTGACCACATAGTCTGTACACAGAGGTAGTTTTATTTTTCTTTTCATTCTTTTCGAAAACATTGGCGAGCGCGAAGCGCAAGAACGAGCGGTGGATTTGTTCTTTATTGTGCGGGCTAAAGGGACTTTGAGAAAATAGAAGGTATGTGAACAGGATATTGACCACATTATGAAACGTGTTTACGAAGAGAATTCCATTATGTCGGAACTGTTCAGTAAAAAAAATGCTGCTATGTGGTATGCAGGATAACAATTCTTGCAGTAGTCACCGAACCATTTCTGGAAAGATTGAAACTTTTTTTGTCCGCCGAGCAAAACTTTGCTTTGTGTCATGCGGTGGATTATCTTATTTTTAGCATACATGTATTGCATTTTGCCCCAAAATATTAAAAAGAAAAGAAGCGTGTTGCAAAGCGAAGAAGACTGCAAATCCTTTCTCTAGACATGCAGTACATGAATTTACTGGCTTTGATCCACGCGTTCATTACGGTGTAATGAAAACTTCAGTATCAAACATTTGAACTTACAGATGTACATGATTAAAACCTACGTGCACTAGTTATAGTTATATTTCCTCGAAATTTTAATGCACTTTTTGTGTGTGGAATCCTTTTTGTTAATGAAGGCTATTTCTGACGTTTTTTCAGATGAACCAGACGTTACCATCGAACATTGTTCTACAAAGGTTACCGAGGGTGATAATGCCACAATGTCATGCAATGCTACAGGCAGTCCTACACCTGAATTAGCGTGGATAAGAGAAAAAACAGGCGAGGTTTTATCATACAGTAAGATTTTTCAGATAACAGGTATTAGCAGGAATGAAGCAGGTGCTTATGTGTGTCTCGCATGGAATGGCATCGGAAAAAACAACTCCAAGTCTTGTTTGGTGGTTGTACAATGTAAGTGTACTATTTTTTTCTCTTTATTACTTGGGCATGCTTGGAGATGCATATAAGTGTTAACGTTCTCATAGTAAAAAAAGTAATCTCGTCTGATCCGTTTGGCAAGCAAATTCTCCCAAAAAAATTTATTCCGTCCTTCAGGCCTCAGTTTGGTCTAAAAATAAGGGGGGAGGCGGGCCCCCCAGGCCCCTCCCCTGCATCCACCAGTATTATATACACTGCACAGTTTACATATACCACGTGTAAGATCAAAGTATAAAAAGTCAGTAAATAATAAATAATAAACTAAAAAGTTTGCCATAACCAAGTTGGGAGAAGATTCCCACTAGCATAAACCACTCAGCTACTACCAATTAAAAATACAATGCTATAGCTCAGTTCTATAGCTGAGGTAAATGACTGACCAAATGAGCCATATTAAGTACTGTGGCTCCTTCTATTCATATTATTTAATAATTATAAAGATCCTCTGACCACAACACACTTCTCCAAAGCCTTTCATTATTCTTGTATCTTTTTGTATCATTATTTCATTTATCATTTATTCTCTTATTTGTTATTTCATTCATGTTGTACTTACTGTTTGATGATTGTTAATATTATATTGCATGTGTTAAATTATAAAACTGTGAACGGTTTGAACCTAGGAGTCATTTCATAAGTAGGTTGAGAATGATTTTCCAGCTAGGTGAATGCAATCCAGAATATGACTGTTATTGACAGTGACTGGCATTTCAAGAACCTGTGTGGTAGTCGTCTTAAGAGCCAAAGGGAGTAATATTACATATCAGTTGATGGTATTAAGCTTTAGTTATTGACCTGATATTGATAGTTCAAGTAGGTCGCGATGTTATTGGCTGTCTGTCAGTTACATGTAAGTCGTTTGTTTGGTCCCAGTAACTGTCAATGGCGTTTGTTCTAAGTTAGTAAACTAGCTTTCTAACATAAGTAATTCATTTCACTCCTCTGAAACTATCGCACATGTACTACAACATTATTATACGTGTTGCACACAAACCTAAAACGACTAAACCTACTTATGAAATGACTCCTGGGTTCAAACCTTTTACAAGAATGTTTAAGTTTGTGAGTTGAGAAGAGCTGAGTAAGAATTTATTTCTCGGTGACATAATTTTGCTCACTTTAAAAGAGCCAATCTGAGTTTTTCTTACCTTAAGTCAACCAGAACATAATATTAAGCAGTAGTATATGATTGAAAGTTGGAGGACCAAGAATTTACAGCAATTAAAATTGACCCCTCTTAAACATGGTAATGTAAAAAAAGCTTTAATGGTAATTATGTCGTTTGATCACTTATAATTGAATTCTAAGTTTTTAGGGAATGGAAAATAGCTGTTTATTTATCATTATTATTAATTTTAGTATTAATTACGTACAATGTATAAAATCAGTCTCCGGTCTCTATTTAGTAACTAATTTATTTTTTTCATTGTTTTTTATCTATTCAGTTACCATATTGGTAAAAATTAAAGCCTTTATATAAGGCTACCTGATAAAAACTATACATTTCAGTCCTTTCATGCTTATATAATAATGGGTTGCTAATCTTTTAGTTGACAAGAATGTCTCTGACCCTTAATATACTGGTTTTCATCTCAGTTCCTCCAAATATCACACTTCAAAAGAAGTACTATGTCGGGAGAGAAAAAAATGTGTGGCTTGACTGCAAGGTTGATGGATACCCAATATCTACAATAACTTGGACTCCATGTAATGCTCAAGAAAATGTGTGTGATCAGAGCATGCTGAATATTTCAAAAGTCCAAAATGATGGGGTATACACATGTACAGCAAAGAACAGTCTGCGCAATGATAGTGCAAATACTAGCCTTGGTAAGTCTTTTTAGCGGAGCTCTCGCGCGCGAAGCGCGCAGCGGAGCACCATGGGTAAAGAAATGTGGTAAACTACCCATCCGAGAAAATTTGGTAATCACGTGACCGTACACCGACCGTCCGTCCGCAGCACAGGAATACCAATGTAAAATAATTCAATCAACAGGTATGGCAACCCAAATGCAACTCAAGGTTTTATTTGGAAAGAATTCGCATGGCCGCCCGGACTTTTAGAAAGAAAAAACAACAACAAAGTCGTCTCTTTTTCGCCGTTATTTGAGAGAAAGAGCTAGAGCGAGTGATTAAAAACAAAAGAGACGAATTTTGTAGGAAGAAAACATGAAAATTCAAGCGGCTGTGAGACAATGAGAAATGCTAGCGGCCAGCAAGGTGAAAATAAGCGGCAGTGAAAAATAAAAGCGAACATGAACACAGGAGACAAAATATTGAGTAAGCACATACGACAATTCCTCCATAAAAATAATGTGTAACTAGGAAGTTTGACGTTTTAGTCCTACAAAACAGCGTTGTAGTTGTGAAAAACAACGGCAAGGAAAGACAAAAAGCATGCTGCACGTGCAAATTTGTTTTTTTTGCTAACTAGATAAAAAAGTGTGCTGCACGTGCAATTTGGTTTTTTGCTCATTTGATCTATTGATCTTGATGCCATTTTCATTGCCCTCCCCGTTTAGCATTACACCATTTAATTTTTTTTGTTTACAAGTATAATTAACTGGAGCTTCGCTTTTAGCCCTGGCTAAATCTATATATTATTTCATGTGTGTCAGATTTCTGGGCACAAAACTTTTTTTGCCAGTTTTAAGATCGACACCATTTTTTCCCTCTCATTGATGAGAAAATACTCCATAACTTTGTCAAAGTATTATGAATCAACAAGATTGACATTATTTTTGTTATGATGAAATTTTATCATCAAGGAGAGGACAGACAGATTAAAATCCGGTGTCAAGTTGTTAATTGTAATTAATGTACCCCGACACTTTTTGTTGGTTGACATCACCTAGGAGCATTGCTTGAGTTTTGCCTTATCCCTCAAAAGCCAAATTATTTCCTCGTTAAAAAATTTTAACAATCTGCCGCGTGTCCCCGACCCCCACCCCCCAAAACACGCACCATCCCTTTACCCTCAAGCCAATAAACATTGTCTCCTCAACCGCTTTAATTCTATTACTGTCAATATCACTTTAGACCCAGGTAAGGGGGCTGCTGCAACAAAAATACAGAAACTGTCATCTGTTTGCCCATGTGATTTCTCGCCCACCGTTTTTTCTTGTGTGGTGTAACTTTAAAGCTTTCAATTAAAATGTGCTTCAGTACGAAGTTCGTTAAGTTATTACAGCTCAAGAAACCTCAGATAAAGTGTCACATTTAATAACGTCACAACAATTGACTGTCATAAAGTAGCCTGATAATGCATTTCCTTCTCGATCAGTCAAACAATCGATGGAACCTGCAGTCTTCTATTATTGCCCGAGACAACAAGTATTCTCTCATTTTCTTAGGGATAGTCGGGTGGCAATTAAATTGCTCTTCTGTCACTGAGGGTTGTCTATCTAAACACGGACTGGCTTTTTCATGAGGCCTTTTTAGGCCTGAATTTCAAAACCAGTTGTTTTGCGCATTGAGGAGGAGACCATGTCGCTGTCGGTATATTACTATTGTGTTTTTCGTTGTTGCTGTCGCAGTTTTTACCCATCTTTTTGTCGTTTGTCGCCATTTCTGCTGTCTTATGTCGCTTGTTGGAATTTTGCCTTGAGAGGGCCTTTTTCATTCCTTATTCACCTTTACTGAAAAAACAGTCAACCTGTTTGTCCTTACGACTTTATGGGTCCTAAAATACTCATAAATTGCGTTTTTAAACTTAAGATTAATTTGTATTGATCACATGGTTCTATTTTATTAAGTATTTATTAACATCGCTTTTTAAATAATTCCCTCAAGTGATCGGAGCCAAGGTGATAAACTTAACTCTCACCATCACAAATAAAGAGTGCAGTGAAGATGATCAGTCCTTCTGGCAGAGACTAAAAGAAGCGGTAACTGATAATACTTTTTTAACCTATTTATTTATTTAGTTCACTATTTGTTCAAGTGATACCAGTATGTGTACAGTCAAGTAAGCGGTAGTGAGGGAGCAAATGTAGTCCCGTGGGAATTTCACGCTGCAAGCAAGCCGCCCATCTAAATATATTAAGGGCACCCCAAAGAACGTAAAAAAATGTGGTGGCACCTTCGAAACTTGCACAGGGATTTAAAAGCATGACGTAATTCGCCAACATAAAAATGAGGCTCTGAAACAGGAATGGCTCTAACTTTCCACTGTTTGGATCAAATTGCTCCAAAATTGCAAAGATTATGTGCCTCAATTGCTTGAACGGTATAAAACTCTACCGGATTCTCAGCATAGTCACGTGGAAACGATGTTCCTAGAAATGGCTAACTGTCCACTACAGTATTTAAAAGAAATTGTGACAATACTGATGGGATAATGTTCCTCAATTATTTTAATGATATTCTGCAGTTTTTTTGTATGCATGAGAACGTGAAAAAAAAAATAGCATGAAAATGAGGCTCTGACTATACAACCAAGGTAGCAGTTTTCCTGTGGAAATTAACCTAACCCATGTGAGTGACATGTTTCTAGATTATTCCAGACCATTTCGGTCGTTAACATGGTGACATGGTAAAGCAAGAAAAAAGACAGAAAGACCAAAACTGGCTCGGCTGGTCATATGCTTGCACTGTTAATAGTCAAAAATGAATTATTTCATATACTTCACATCAGTCTAAAGTACTTTAACTGGTAAGATTTTGTACATCTGGCATAATGTAATCAACGATCTGTCCGACTGTCACTGTCATCACTCTTCTTATTCCATATCTTCGTCTTCAGAACTAACATCATCAATTAGCTGGTTATCGCACAGATCGTCATAATCAGCACAGCTGCACAGGTCGGTGTACTTGAGTACAGCTTTCCGGCAGTTGCACCTACTTGATGAACATCGGCTCTTTACATAGCCACACTTTACGAGCTGGATGGTAGCTTCTGGTGCAGGAGGCAGAGATGTCATAATGTGTACCCATTTGTCATCTTCTAACGTTCAGCCCAAGGTGTCTAATGATGGAAGCTGTGGTTCAGGAACGGTGTCCAAATTCCACACAAATGCTTGATAGTTGGCTCTTTTGATAGCCTGCCGAAGAGCTTCTTGCGTCGGTGGTTAGGTCTCAGACTGAGCCTGCTTCTTTCGGAACAGCCACCATGTTAGCTCTTTAACACTGTTGATGGTAGTGTTGGGCATGTACACTTGACAAGCAAGTTTCTCGATGTCAGATAAGATATCCGCTGTTGGCTGGGCTCTCTTAACAAGGTTTGCTAGGGCAGTGATGGTCTCTCCATGTGCTTCCTTGAATACCTTCCACCAAGTGGCCTTTCCTTTAACAGCAAAGCAACTTTTGTGCTGCCGAGGGCCTGCATAAAAGGTTTCAAAATGATAACTCGGTGCCACTGACCAGTACCAGTAACAAACTGCACATCATCACAGAGCTGTGCATATCCTCGTAAAGAAAGGATAAAGACATTGTTGGGGATAAGCACAGATTTGTTCAACTCGAACGGTGAAAACTAAAATGGAAATACAAAACATGTAGGTAGAGAGCCAAATAGAACTGAAAAACGAACCAAATACTCACAAAGTCTGTGCTCTCTCTGCCATAAAACAACGCAACAACTCTCACTGATCAGCACGCTGGTCACATGGAAAAAGAGGTCACGCGACCAGCGCTCAGGCACCTATCAAAAAAACGTAACAGTTTGCAGATAATTTTCATGTCCAATTTTTAAATTAGATTTGTCCCAAACATCCCGGCCGCTTTGGGGCGATCGCGTAGAACATCCCAACGGTTAAACTCAGCATCTAAATCGCATCTACTTCTTTCTGATCATTCTCAAGCAAGCACAACTTCTGTATAGGAAGAACTTAGACAGCGTCCTTGGTCTTGACCTTCACAGTCCGTACTAGACCATCTGGACCCGGGTACGTCTCCAACACTCTGGCGAGATTCCAATGCCCTCTAGGGGTGTTGTCGTTTAAAAGCAGAACCAAGGCGTCGGGTTTGATATTAGGCAGCACTCTTCGCCATTTATCTCGTTGTTAGAGGGTTAGGATGTACTCCTTCAACCACCTTTCCCAAAACAAATTGGCAAAAAATTGAACCTGCCTCCACTTCTTTCTGTAAATGTTAGTCTTCTCAAAGACTCCAAGAGGCAAACAGATGATCTTCCTCTGCATCAATAGGTGGGCCGGTGTTAGCGGTTCCCGATCGTTCGGATCGTCCGAGTTCGCTGTGAGGGAGCGTTCTTAGAATCACGTCTGTCATAGTTTTCGCCCCCAAAATGGACTTTAAGACTGACTTTGCACTTCGAACCATACGAACCATACATACTTGACGCAGTAGGGGGTTGAAATATCCATTTACAGCCTCGTTTTATCAGCTCTCTCTCTATCTGCCCTTGGTTCCATTCCTGGAGACTCTTCTTCAATTCTCGTTCAGACCCAACGAAGTTAGAACTGTTGTCACATCGTAACCCTTTCACGTCACCCCTTCGATTTATAAAACGCCTTGAACACATAATGAACTCATCAGTATCCATAGAATTAACCACTTTAAGATGCACGCTAGGGTGGTTAAATAGGTAAACAAGCAACACCACCGTTTCGCGGTTCCTCGGCCATATTTCGCATAAATAGGGCCAAAGAGGTCCATACCAGTGAACGAAAACGGTGGCTCATAGGCTGTAAGTCGACACTAGGGTAAGGGTGCCATCTGCTGGTTCATAGGTTTGGCGTTAAGTTTCTTGCAGGTAATGCATCGATTAAGGACCAGTCTAACCAATACACGCACTTGAGGGATCCAGCAATCTTTCCGCAACTTTGCAATAACATGCTCGTGTCCCAAGTGACCAGTAAGGTGGCGAACGTGACGAACAATCAACTTGGCGACCGGATGGTCTCTGGGAAAAATCATTTGTTGGCCTAGTATACAGGAGGTCGGCTTGAGCTGACCACGGCCATTAACTCTCAGGATTCCACCTTCGTCAAGTTTTGGATTCAGTGAAGCAACCTTGTTTGACGGCTTGACCGCACCGTTCGACTTCAAATCTTTAATCTCCTGTGCATACGCCAATCCTTGGACAATCCTCACAATTGCTGCAGTTGCCGCGTCAAAATCGTCAACAATGAGACGTCCAGTTTTGGCGTTCTGTTTGTCCTTGACAAATTGTACAAAACGCAGGAGGCAGGCCATTCTGTGCCTGAGGCGGGACCAATCTGAACAGGTAGTTAATAACACTCGGAGGGGCGGTTCTTCACAGTTTTCGACGGCCGTAGGCCTCGTATCTCCCTTTTTCATGTCAGACGGACTAGGGAAAGTTGGACAGAGTGCACGAGAGCTTCCTTTTTTAACTCCAGACCTTCATGAGGTACGGATTGGCACTTGTCTGTGGGCCAACAAGTTTCCGGCTTCCACAAGAAGTCAGGTCCACGAAGACACCTATGGTCAGCAGTTAGCGAAGACGGGCTCATTCCTCATGACACATAGTCTGCTGGGTTTAAGGATCCTGGGACGTAATGCCAATCGTCTACAAGTGTGTGCTCCTTTATTTCTTCCACTCGTTTCTCGTTTTTCAGATAGTTCAGCACTATTTCACTATCAGTCCAAAGATATGTCCTGGAAATGTTCAGCTCAAGTTCCTTTCGCAACATCATAAACATCTGGGTTGTGAGTACAGCTGTTTGCAATTCCAGTCTTGGAATACTAACAAACTTCACAGGCGCATTCCTAGCCTTACCAATAATGAAAGTGCAATGAACTCGTCCATCAGGGTACTGTAACGACATCGATCCACACACAACAGACGTTTCAACTCCATTTTATTCGTAGAGAACTAGTAGTAGTAGATGTAGGTAAAACCTGGGTAACAAAATTACAAAATGCGCCTTGTAATGATGCGAAGTCAACAACATTGAAAATGCTAGTAGCAAGAGAAATTAAATTTCACATTGTTCATACATACGTTGTTGTTCGTTCTCTGCCGTTCTGAACATCGACACCGTCCTTTGTAAACTAAGATAAACCTTAACGAAAATCTCGGACGAAAATACCGGCGCCATAACACAACGACGCCATCTTACAAAAGCACATGGTCCTTCCATCCGCGCTAGGGATGATGGGTGTAAATGGCAAAAACCGCTGGCTCAAAACTGTACTGAAGGTTCAACAACCTTGAATCGCAGCGAATTAATTACTGTCCGGAAAAACAACAAGATTGACATAACAGTTCCTGACACAGGTACTCGCTTTGCAGATATGATGATGCTCCATAACCAATCTCAGAGGCATCTGAAAACACATAAACCTATAACTTGCATTGACGCGGGTCACCGTGCGACAGAAAATAGGACCGAGGGATGGACAACTCTGACAAAAAGGGTAACTCAGTGTTCCATGCTCTGCACTTAGACAGAAATTCTTCGCTCAGGGGCTCATCCCAGCCTATGTTAGCCTTCCACAGGTCTTGAACCAGGCATCGTGCAGACAAAGCCACTGGTGCTGCGAAACCCAGAGGATCAAACAATGAACAAACAGTGGAGAGAATACCGCACTTTGTTTCAGGGCGAACTAGGCTTCTTATTTCGAACCCCAACCTATCATCTTCCACAGACCAACGTATTCCGAGTGCACGCTCTATAGGTAGCTCGTCCATGTCAAGGTTTAGATCTGGCTCAGATTGCTTATCATTTGGGACAGCACTTAGTAGTCTCTTGAAGTTCGACAAAAACTTACTCAAGTTAAATCCACCTTGAGCGAGCAGTTGAACCATTTCATGGGCCAGGCAAATTGCAGACTGTTCATCATTCTCAGAGGGAAGAGCATCGTCAACATAGAAATTCTTTTTCGCAGCTGTAATAACACTAGAGCTGTACTCTTCAGCGTTGTCGTCGGCCACACGGCGCAAAGTTGAGTTTGCAATACAGGGGGAGGAAGCCGCTCCGAAAATATGCACTTGCATGGACGTATGTATCAGGGGGATTATCATGTCTGTTTGTCCACCACAGGAACCTCGAGGAATGCTGGTCTTCCTCACGCACACGTATCTGATGAAACATCTTTTCGATATCAGCAGCGAACGCTATTTTTCGCTGGCGGAAACATAGGAGAACACCAACCAAGTTGTTGGCTACTTCTGGTCCAGTCAGCAAGTTCTTATTAAGCGAAGTTCCCTCGCATTCAGCTGCTGCATCGAAGACAATGCGTACCTTGCCTGGTTTGGTAGGACTCGTTACAGGGTGATACGGAAGATACCAATCTATTTTAGACTCTTTGTTTAACTCTTCTTCTGACAACTTGCGGGCGAACCCACTGCTGAGATAACTATCCATAACTTCGCGCTACGAAACGGCCATTTCTTCATTTCCAGGTTTCGTAAGACGGTGTCTCAGGCACTGTAGACGGTGCTTGGCCATGGCTACATTATTCGGAAACTCGCGTTCTTTCTCCTTCCGCAGCATACCAACTTCATACCGACCGTCCACACAGCGGGCGGTGTTCTCAATTATCTTCATGGCTATTTTGTCTTCCACAGAGAGGGGTTTCTCATTTGATTTCACTGCCCCATAATCCTCCAGAATCCAAAATTATTCATTGAGAAAACGCGGTTCAGGGTCAATCGAGACAAAGTTTACTGAAACCCCTTGACGACAATTGACACCATAAGGACCACAAACGCACCAGACCAAGGGATAACGACAGCGATAGGGCCCTTTCTTTTTATCTTCAAGGACACTAACTTCCCTCTGTAAATGTGCATAGGGAATATTGTTTCCAACGGGTATAGACTCTCTTGATGTCAACCTCCGGGAACTTCACGTCACGTAAGTGCGGGTACTCAATAGTGTCAATATGCTCCGGAAGAGTAAAGCGCGACTGGTTGAGGTTAGGTAGGAAGTACGCCTCCGAAATGTCAATACTCTGCCCGGAACTATCTACCAAAGTCAAGGTAAAGGACACATTGTCACTACTTGAGATCGTGTTAATTCCGATTTGCCAGGGTGTTCCTTGAATACAAAGGTGATCAACTAAATCTTGTTCAACGAGGGTGTCAGTGCAGCAACTGTCTAAGAAGGCATAAGTGGATACAGTGTTACCATTCTCAGCAGATATAACAAGAGGTATAACGTTCAACAGCACTTTCGCTTGCACAGTCGCAACGGCAGCAGACGATATTGGTACCTTTCTTACAGACTTGTCAGACTTGTCTCCACTCGCGGTTGGAGTGACGTTTCCCCTTTTGCTGTTTGGGGATGTAGGCGTCGCCAATGGCTTGTCCGACTTATCATTCGACTCTCTATTATTCCGTGGGATGAAGCGACGACCACCGTAATTACTTTCAGAGTGCAGAAGAGGAATGTGTCGACCGGAACATACTGAACATGCTGGTGGGTCTGGACAGGAGCCAGAACCGTGTCCGGGCTTTTCAAGACCACAATTAAAACAAAATCCACAGGATGCTGCATACTGTCTTCACACTGCCACGTGTTCGCATTGTTTGATAATAGGGCATTCTTGGAGTTTGTGATGCTTACTTGATTTGCAAATTCCGCAGTGTTCAGTGTTCTTAGAAGCAGGAGTTTTATTATCAACGCCAGTAGTATTGATTGTGGTGTTCTTTACTGGAAGCTTTGGAGGGAGTTTGGTATTATTGTTTTGCCACTTAAATGTCTGCAACCCAAACACCGGGTCATTTCTGATATACGCTTGTTTGTGCACAAATTCAGCGACATCCTTTAATCGAGCGGATCTTCCGGACTTCACGAGCTCGTAGTTCACGGTTTGCCACTTCAAGATTAAGTCGTTAGGTAAACGGTTCACTATGCGCCTGAGGTTTCGTAGCTACGCTCGCCTCGCGTTCAACGTCTCCCTTGAGGATCCTTGTTGCTGCATTTAAGTTCTCAGAGAAATTGAGAAGACCTATATTGTCGCCGTACGCCAACTTAGGGCCAGATGCGAGCTCTTCCACACATGCTTGTGTCACTCTCACTGCTTGGCCAAAACGTTCCTCCAACGTTTTCATAATCTCGTTAAACGTACAACCTCTATTACGCTTCACAACATCTAACGCTTCTCCCGCCACCAATTTAGGCAGATACTCCACTTGCTGGGCATCAGTAAGCGCGTAGCTTTCGAGGTGCGTACGAACTTGTTCACGAAAAAAGGGGAGCTCGGCTGGATTACTACTGAACTGTGTCGGCTTTATTCTGCTAAGCAATTGTGCTTTCCACATTGCGGCAACATGATCACGGGGAGCCTGGTCCATGCTGGAGACGGTGTGCGACCTCCCGAAGTTAACACGTTCAGGGGACTGGGTCGAGTTAAACCCCGCAAAGGAAGTGGTGATGTTTAATCCCTTCACAGACGATTCATTGTGGGTCAACACAGTGTCTGACGGTCTTGAAATTGCTGGATAATTTGGCTCCGTTGATTGAGGTGGTCCATTGGATATCACATACATGGCACTCGGTTGACTGTTAAACCCATCTCTAGTAACACCTCAGACGTGACTGGGGTGGAGTGTGATTGCTTGTTAACAATAAACGTAGAAGTGTTCAAGGCGCTAGATACAACAGGGGAGAGTTTACTTTCAGTCAAGTTGTCTATTTCAATTTTCCATTCAAGCTCAGCCAATGTCGCTTCCTCTTCAAGGCGCCTAAGTTCCATCCTTTGCTTATATTCATGAACCACTCTTGCTGCTTCTGCATCTTCCTTTTCCCTAGCTCTTGCTAAGTCTAGTTTCATTTTGGACACCAGTGCCCTCTTTTAGTGATTTCGTCTGTGAGGAAACTGATAATGCCTCAGAATGTTTGGTAACATGAGTACCAACGCTGTGCACTGACTTCTTGTCATCTTGTTTCGGATCCCAGACTGGTAGTCCGCGGTCCATTCCAAGTTCACCATGCCGGGGGTCTGGTCTTCTAAACGAGCCCTCACACTCATTGATAATATCGTCCACTTCACGTTTCAGAGTAGAATAACGTTCTTGTACATATTCTAAGCATTTGCTCTTGTTAATTCCTGCAAGGTACCTCCCATGAAGTCCCTCAAGCCTGTCCCATTTTTCCAAGACCAAGTCAACAGATTTCTTAGCTTCCTCTGGACTCAGTGTTACATGAATTTCAGACTCAATTTCCTTTCATAAACTGTCTATTTCCTTGCTAATATGTGACCACTGCATTGCCGTACTCCGCTGGTCCCGTGAGTCCCTTTTCAGATCCAATTCCAAAAATTCAACGCGAGTAGTCGGCGGGGGCCTGGGACGAAAATGATAGCCATCGCCTTCCCGCGAAGTGCTCAATGGCTGTAAAAACACATTCGTAGAAACACAAGAAGGTATCACTCCGAGTTGAAACCACAGGTAACTGAATCGAAAAATCGGGCAATCCACGATCCATTCCAGATCCAGCGTAATCCAACTCATACCAGGACCACTGTCGAAGCCAAAGTCCAATCTCTTCGAATCATCCATCGATCACACTTGAAAACATGCAACTCCAATACAACCTTTTTCACTGATGTTGGGGATAAGCACAGATTTTTTCGACTGAAACGTACGGTGAAAACTAAAATAAAAATACAAAACATGTAGGTAGAGAGCCAAATAGAACTGAAAAACGAACCAAATACTCACAAGTTCTGTGCTCTCTCTGCCATGAAGCAACGCAACAACTCTCACCGATCAACACGCTAGTCACATGGAAAAAGAGGTCATGTAACCAGCGCTCAGGTCCCTATCAAAAAAAAAACCTATCAGTTTTCGGATAATTTTCATGTCCGATTTTTAAATTAGATTTGTCCCGAACAGACATCAGTGTCTGGCGAATAGAAGTTTATTTGTGTTGCTCCATTGGACGCAATGTCAACAGCGTAGAGCATCATCTTTGTGTCCGCCTCTTCCTGACTTCTTCTTAGGTAAGTTACATCCCAGTGTGTTGCTTGACAGTTTTTTCTCCAGGCCACAACGACACTCGTTGCCCTGCGTTCAGACCTTTGGATAAACTTGGCTGATAGATACTCGGTCAATTCCATCTAGGTTTTTTCGTGAGAGAGCAGACGCTTCATGTTTACCTTAGAAATGTGAGTCGAGTCCGTTATCCGGTAGTAGACTGGTTATTGATCGCCCTGCCTTCGTACTCGGATAGCAGACTGAAGAGAAAGAGAAATGTCATATCTTTCGAAGACCAGATGCAATTCATCGCTGTGACTGTACTTCTCAAGAACCTGTTCTGTAAAATGTTCAGCAAGATGAGCACAGGCTGTTATGATGGCGGGTTTGTCAAGTGACTGTAGCTCTGCCATTCCATCTGCAATGACAACCTTCTTTCTCACCGCTTATGCTTGTGGTGGCACATCGCCTGAGGATACTGTTGGTCCTTTTTTTTCGATTAAGCTCATTAGTGCACTTTAGGTTTAGCAGTGCAACATCGTACCATCTGCTGCAAAAAGTGATCTGGGCACCAGGGAAAACTCAAACGTTCTTATGGCTCCTTGCTGGTTAAATTCTGGTCTAGACTTGCACACCACCATCATGCGAGCAAACAAACAGCGGTCCTTCTGTAACTCTACAACCTTCAAGGTTAACTGTGATATTTGTCTTTTTAGAGGTTGATTTCCAGGTTCGAAGACTGCGCTTTTTCATCGGCGACCACAGGTTTTCGTTTCCTTTTTGAATGCGTTCTGTGACAAAAGCTCTGAGAAGTTTAGCTCCTTCAGTACTCTGCGCACAGAGGTCACGTTTAACCTCTTCGGGGATCACTACTTTAGTTACGAGATTAAGGTATCATCCACCCTCAAGCACCCTCCCCGCGTTGATCAGCGCTAGCACTTTTACTTTTAATAAATACCTCCATAAACCGTACATTTTCTGAAAGCTTAATAGTTCCAGATTATTGCTTATTCCTTTTAAAAAAGCAAAAATGTTAACGCGATTCAGAAATGAGAAGCTTTTTGTGAAAGTGGGTGTCACTGTAAATTTATGTACAGGCCAGCCAAAAATAAACGGAAGAAGCCAATTAAGATCGCATTCATTTCTTAACACGTTTGACTAAAAAACCGTCTCTCAGATTTTTGTCAAGTGGGTTTGTTCTTTTGTTCTAAGCAGTGGAAATCAGGGATAGCAAATCATTAGCACTACCTGTGAAAAAATACTCTTACTCGAAAACGAAAAAAGAAATCAACATTCGCAGACACGGTTTTTCAGAAAAACTATCTGACAGTAAGTTGGCCAAATGTCAGCCAAATAATATTGGTTGACGGGTTGCCGACTTGGAGTTTAAAACAACTTGCCCTGACTTTCATTTCGAGAAAACCGTGACGAGATTATAACAGATTATAACACCAAAGCTGTCAACGTTGATGCATACCAGAAAGGGAGAACAATAGTGACAGAGCAGGTAAAGGTTACAAACGAAACCCGACAACAGATGAACAATTTATTTCAAAGGCTCGCTCTGTTCGATTCTTCTGTTGTCGAGAAAGCATCTTTAGTTATTTAGTCTTCATAGCCAATAACATCACGGCTTAACTCACAGACGACCAATAACATCACGACGTAATTGACCAATCAAATCAATAACCAGAGTATAATACCATCAACTGACGTGATACAACTCACTTTGACTCTGAAGATGACTACCGCACAGGTTGTCGAAACGTCAGACACTGTCAACAACAACAGTCCTATTCAGGACTACGTTTACCCGGACGATCAAACTCAACCTACTTTTGATTTAACCTTAGTCATTACCCTGTGACTAGTAGAAGCTGTTATTCTCCCCACTCGCTGGGACTTCCAGTCAGTACTTTGGCCTTGTCCGCGAGTATGGTACTCTAAGACTTCAACTTCCTTGGCAGATAGCTCTGGTAAATTTTGAATGAGCTCCTCTGCTGTTTTCACCCTGGATGCAAGTTCATGTAAGCTTAATGGTATTAGCGTTGTCGTCTCAACATCAATGCTTCTCTCAAGGTTGAAGTCTGCTTCAGGTGGGTATTGAGGAGGGTTAGGCATATCTGTATACCAGAAGGCACATGCGTCAGGTGCACTACTATAAAATGCATCTACCAGATTGTCAAGGCTTCGATCTTTTTCAGGAGTAGTGACTGACTGCTTTTTCACTTTAACTAAAATGTTTAGAACAAGTACACGAACTACATTCAGAAGGGTGATAAGAATATAATTAAAAAGGTGGTTAAAGCCTTTTTAAAAGATTCCTCATGTAATATATGACACTTTTAAAGGCAAAGAGAACCTTTTCTCGCAGGCCTCATTTTCTCTAGCTAGTCTTTTATCGCTGTTTTGTATTGTTTCCTGTTTGCTTTTTTCTATTAGCCCCATTTTCCCGCTCCACATGTCACACCAGTTTGTGCAAAGAGCCAGACATAAACCAAAACACTTATTATTTGCATACCCTTCTTGCTGTGGTGAGGCTTTTTCCATTTCATTTCACTAATCCTTTTTGGCTCCACACCTTTCTTATTTGCCCCATACTTTTTCCAAGCACATTCTTTCGATGTCGGCGAATTCCCAAGTGTCAAACCACTGTTCCAGGCATGCTCCACTTTAAAAAGCACAGCCGCTACGTGATTACAAGTGGATCCCAAACCGAAGGAAAAATAAAAAGTCATAACTATACTTCCACAGATACTGTTATATACACATGAAATCAATCTCTTACCCGGCAAAACATGTGCAATAAGCGGCCTCCACTGTACCATTTATCTTTTTCACGCAAACCCAAATATTGTGTG
Source organism: Porites lutea (assembly GCF_958299795.1). Classification (NCBI taxonomy): domain Eukaryota; kingdom Metazoa; phylum Cnidaria; class Anthozoa; order Scleractinia; family Poritidae; genus Porites; species Porites lutea. The sequence continues at coordinate 18,554,490 of NC_133210.1, forward strand.
GTGCGTTGCCTATTCTTTGCGACGGTGTTGATTGCGACTTCAAGAAGCAAAGTTCGTGAGTGTCTGAAATGGGGTGATAAAAAACTTCCTTCAGCCATTGTGAATCGAAAAAGTTAAAGGCTTTTCCCTCTTTATAATCACTGAGAAGGCGTTTGCCAAGATCGCTCCCTTGTTCGGCCGTTAGGATAAATTCCACTATTTGCATCTGTAAAATAGGTGGCCATTTTTCAACTCTCTTTTCTTCACTGATCCAATTATCTTTGAGTTCTGTGAAAGGATCTGGTAACTGCTCACCATTTACGTTAAGAAGACTTTGGTATTGCTTTTTTTCTCTGTATTATTTCCTCTTCCGCGGTTAGTTTCACAGGCACAGATAGCTGTTCCGCTCCGAAAGCCAATGCAGTAAGTTCGTCCTTGGTGCCCGTTGTTTTCAAACCACGAATTGCGTAAAAGTTCCTTTAGTTCCGGGACTTTCCATCTCCTAAAGTCATCTTATGTCCTCTTCTGTCGAGAGAGAGGACAAACATCTCGAGAAAAATACACTAGACAAGAAATGATCGATGCCAGATCTCCGAACTTGTTTACAATTTCCTTATATCAACAAATCATTATTATCCCGATTCGTTCCCAGTCACACGCAATTTTGAGATTGACCGCTGGAACTCCGAACTCGCTTATATCAATTTTATTTAAAACTACATTTTCACAAATTCAATCCATAGCCAATTACTGGTAAAAATTTTATCGCGATCGGACAGGGAAAAAAAAACACTTTTAAGGCGATTGAAAAATATCAGTATGGCCTCTGAAAAACTGTATCGAAACACCCTAAGGGAAAAACATTAGCGCCGATGACGTCAGAGCTTTTTGTCTGTATCTCATCCTTTTTTACCTGACCTCACGATTCCATATTTCCAAGAGCATTATTACTGCCTCAGCCGCAAAAACCCTAGTTAGTGTTATATCAGTATCAACGCTACTGGTTTCCTTTTTTTTTCTTGGGCGGGGTGTGGTGAGTACAATAATTTTTGTTTTCGGAGGGACTTTTCAAGATCAACATGTTGGTGGCTTGTGTTTTACTTTCGGTTTCCTCTCAAATCCGTTTCCATCCCTCAACAGTGGTTTAGTATTTGTATGAGTTCAGTGTATACCAGTATACGCTTATAAACGCTTAGACTGTAGGTATCGACCGATAAGATTGCTAGAAATCGCTCAGTTATTGCAAAAAAAAAGAGGAATAAATGGATAAAAAATAAGAACATCATATTACTGAACGTGAAAGAAGTAGAGGAAATACGATCGTTTGTGTGAGTATTATCTTAGAGAGGACTGACGTTCCCCAAACCTGCTTGGTTGTAACCGTCAGAGTACAAGTCAAAGCAAGTTGTGTTGTCAGTTGACCTGACTGGTCACCTTACCGCCAATTTTATTGGTCGTCAACTAGTTAAGCCGTGATTACATTGGTTGTGAAGACTCTAAATGGGAGCGGTGTGTTTCGATCGATCTTTTGTCCCTGTAAAGTCGGTCATTTTATTGTTGGTAAACTTATCGGTTTTTTGTCTAGCCTGCTAGCAAGCTCTCCATGTATGGCGAACGAAGCGAGCCGCGAGAGAACGGTACGCGCAAGCAAGCGGCAAAGCCGCGTAGGGCGGATCTCTTAAAAATTTTCATTTCTGCTTCGCCCAGAGGAAGCTCAATACCATTGGCTGAAAAATGTCGCACCGTCAAGTAATTTTGATTGATGACATTCCTTACGGAAATCGGTAAAGTTATGATTACTCCTTTCCCCGGCGAGAAACATGATCTCTCTCTCCTTCTGTGATCGGTGAACGATTTCTGAGGACTATGTGGCTGTATTTTTTACCGTTCAGTTTGGATCTCAATCTCGCGGAATGTATAAACCGGCAAATCAGAATTCTGAGAAGGGGTTGCCAGGAAAACATTGCCATACTAAATCTCACCGCGTTTGTTGTGTTTAAAAGTTTACCCAAAACGAAATCAGCTGATTTGATATCCAAGCGGATTCGTGGACAAAGTGGAAAGTAGTGAATGCGATTTTTCATGACGCTGTAAGTTAAAAAGAATGCAGTGGCTTTGAAGCGACGCGTCTCCGCTAAATTCAAGGAATATTGTAGATCCGACTCAGCTTATAGGCTACGATTCAGACTAGAAGGTCCACACCAATTGTCTTCTTTTAGTAGTCTTGCTTTTTTGCGAAATTGTAATATTGTTTGCCTCTTGAATGGACAACGCTAGTGTAACTGACGCGTTCAGCTTGGCCCAATGAGGGTAACTGACAAACGGCTGACACATTTCTTGTTTCCGGTGACAGTTTTAACGCTTTGCGGTTTCCTGCGGTTTCCGGGGTAGAAATGAAAATTTATTTGAGATCGTTGCAAGCGCCCTTTTCGTACTCGCGTCTTCTTTCGCGTGCTGTTTTCGCGTGACCTCTCGCGACTCCCCCAGTTGGAGAGCTTCCTTGCAGGCTATGTTTTGCCCAGTCAGTTTGTCGATGATAGTTACACATGAGTAAAGCGTTAGAGTCTCCGTCTTAGCAATGGTTTGTCTGTAAATGGTGTTTAGCAATTTGTTTTTGTTTTGTTTTTAGTTAATGCCGCTTTTCCCGGGTAACGATGATTTGGAAGTCAGATATATAGGCCACAGGTGAGGTTTTCGCTTCAAAAGCATTTTTTCTATTTCTCAAATTGTCATGCCTTGAATTTTCTAAACTGGTCCCGCCGGTAGATTGTAGGGACTTTAAGATCCAGGACGCGATGGCTATAAGACGCCACCGGAAGTAAAATATCCAGGCAGGGTACATAGTACGCATGCCCAAGGCGTTGTATTAGTGGCGCCAAGTCGCGTCGAGAACGTCATTTGGCAAACTTTGGCGTTGTGTACAGAACGTGAGTATAAAATCCTTTTTTTTTTGTCCATGAAAGTAATACTTTGTCTCCCTTAAACCTCTCAGGCTCTCAGTAGAGTTACTTAAAATCTTGGTCCTGGATTTCAGTCAATTTGGAATGCAAAGATGCGACAGTTAAGGCATTTTTCATCATATATTCACAGGCAACAGCTAGTTGAAGACTTGAAGTCCTGGATCGAAGCATGGCATCCAAGCCTAAACCTCCCAGGTAAATGTGAACTTTATTTATGGCTATTTGAGTCGGTTGAACAAATCCTCGTTTTTTCAACATGTGTTATGTTTGGGAAAGGATATAGGAATATTTCGCGGACACTAAACGTGATTTCATTCAGTCGAAGCATTGAATGTAAGCTTAATTAAGCTTATACTCCTGTTATTTATTTTTAGCTAGGTGATGTTTTGGTCAAACGAGCATGACGTGTTCTTGTGGCGAGAAGTGGTAAATTTAAACCCTTTTACGTCCAAAAAAGGATCCACTCAAAGGAGCGGGATGTGGGAGAAAATAGCTCAGATTTTGAACGAATGTACCGTACTGAGATTTTGCGTTGACAAGCGATCGGTTCGCGACCGCATGGGGATTCTCGTCAACAAGCATAAAAGAAAGGTCAGAGCCGAGGAGAAGGCATCCGGTATAGCGCCCGACGAACCAAGCGAACTGGAAAATCTTTTGGACACTATCATCGCTTCAGAAGAAAGTTCAGAGGCAGAATCACAGGAATTAAGAGTAGAGAAAAATGTGAAAACGACCAAGCAAAGGCAGAAGATGCGAGATAAAAGGCGATGGAAAAGCTGTCGGAGACTAGGAAAAGATCAAGTGAGAGCGAAGAGGAAAAACCCAAACGACAGCGTAGAAGTGGACGTGATGCTATGGAACAGATAGGGCTAAGATGAATTATGAACTGAAACAACAAGAGTTTAAAATTTTGCAAGAAAGGCAAGCGTTGGAAAGAGAAAAAGTGGAAGCAATGGCCAAACAGCAGCTACAAACACAACAGCAACAAACAGAAATGTTTAAAGTAAAGCAACAGCAACAACAACAACAACAAAGCCAACAACAGCTGCTTAACACTCAAATGATGATAATGCAACAACAACAAGAACAGTCAAGGGCAATGATAGCTCTATTAGAGAAATCAACCAATAAGTGATCTATGGATTTGTGTTACAGTGAGGTTTTGCGGCATATTTTGCTGCACTGCATATTATTCCCATAAAATAACTACATACGATAACTGTACTTTTCTGGTATGTATCGGTCAAATCCATGGTTAAATATCTCCCTTGCATAAAGGAGCAAAATAAATAAATTATGGTCACTTAATTAAAATTTTAGGTGTGGGAATTTGATCACCTGAAACGGACATAGAATTGGGTATTTGAATGGCTGTTAATCCCGGGGGGTGGGTGGGTGGATTTAAAAACACGCAATAACCGGCCAAAAGTTTAATGCCCAGGGAGGATCATTAACCTTCGATTTGACTGGTACATTAATGTACCATAAGCCAACATCTAAAACTACACTGCTTGAACATTTTCGAGTGGCTCGTGGATAAAAATATTTTAAAAAAATACACTGCTTGATTTGCAGGCCCACGAGATACAGATGACATAAAACCACCTTTTGCATTTCTATTGTTTTTTTTTTTGCTGGAAAAGTTGAAACTCGGTTGTCATCAGCAGCAAGGAAAGTTGACTGATGTTGTATATGTACACAATTGTTGCTAGTTTTTTCAAGTGACAATGTTTTTTTTATTACTTGAGGGATTTTCCTTGTACCTCTGTTCTCTGAACAAATAAGAGGCCTTCCTTCCAGGCCATCAGTTGTGCTTTTACATTTCAAACCAATGCACAAAAAGTTAATTAAATATTATTTTAAAGGTACTGATTTGTGTGCACATATATGAGCAAAAACTACATTTGTTGCTTGGATATCTTAGTTAAACCATATCTATCCCTATCACTGTTTATTCTTGGTGAAGAAAGCATACAGGAAACTTTACTAACCCTAGCTAAGTAGAAAACAACATGTTCCAGTCTAACAGTCTGGAAGTCACAGGAGGAAGGTTAATCACATAAGGAAATTTTTACACACAACACTCTTTAAAGAGGCATTTCTGTCACAGGAAGTATATACAAAAAAAGCTTATATTATTCTCATGAAAAGTTCACGGTGACAAAGTCCTGTTAATTAAAATAGTCATTTAATGAAGGTGGATCTAGTCCAAAAGAATCAGCTGTTGTGTTTGAATAGAGACAAGCTAAACCATTGCTTAAAATAGAACATACTATGTACATTTTTCCTACTTGACTGAGTCCAATCTTCCAATTTTTTTTTTTTTAATCTAAAAATTTGTTCGCTAAAATCAAGTCATGCAGGCTTTACATTTAACTAGCACATAGGGTATATGGCGTGGAAACAAGAAATTGAATAGGCTATTATCAACTATTAAAATAATTTCACCAAAAAATAAGGCAGAAGTAAGAGGCAATTAAAATGAAAGAAAAATTCCATAAACATGCCAATAAAGGGAAAAAAGGTTGCTTTGTGAATAGAAAAAATATCTGGGGCTTACCTAAAGGACCATAGATATTAGCAATCAGTCCATTGGGAAGCGGGACGGCCTGGAACTTGAGCGCATGTACGCGTTTCTGGCCATTATAAACAACTCGCTGGTTTGACATCGGCCGACTAATGGGCCGCTCAGTTCCGTCTATAAAGCCGAAACAGTTATCAAGGACTGCTCCTTTAGAGTGGACCGCATCTGCATACGTAGCGATTAAAGGTGGGTTTAAAATACCATGGTTCCACCGTGTAACCTTGTGCCCGTGAGTATTATGTATCCAGTCTGTCACCTGGTTGCAGATCAAACTCAGCTTTGGCACCGATCGCTCAGAGATTGGCATCATGTCGGAATAGCGGCATAGATATGCGAACCGCTTTAGGACAATACAGAGGCCTTCGATTCCATCACAGATAGTTCATTACTGCTCTTGAAGATGAGCGGACCTCTTCAATAAGTAATGCGATATCCCTTTTATGGACGCGAAAATTAGCTTTGCATTCGGCAGAATTTTTGTTTTCGAGAGAAAATTTCTCGTATGCCGAGTGCTGAAATGGAAGAGTTTGTGGAGTATGCGGCTCGTAAAACACTGAAAATTCTTCGTCGTCTATAATTTCTTCCTCCGAGCAAGGTAGCAGTAATTCTTGAATTTTTTGGATGGAAGCCATTGTTTGTTTCTCTGTCAAAACCTTCTTACGGATTAATGTACTGATATTGACCCCATCGCGTCGCAAATCTTAACTTAAATTTCCCGCGCTTACAACGCCGTCCTCGTTCCAGGTTTTTGTCCGGTCACCGCTTCCTAAAAGCCGTCACGTCCTAGATCTTAAAGTCCCTTGCATCATGGTCTTGTGAAGTTTCCTATATTATCTGTTATGTACCTTGTAAAGCCCTTTGGAGCAGGCCAATCACATGGCACAAAACCGCCATGCTTGAGAGCAAGAAATATACTGGGTCAAGAAAAACAAAAAAAAAATGACCATTTCAGTGATGTAAGGTTTTTGTTTGTCTTGTCTCAGTGCGTCCCTCATCGCGTGAATGACTGGCTGCAAAGAGACTATTCGGATTCCTTATGTTACACGTGTCTGTAATACATCATACATCCTCACCCAAAAGTAGTTATTCTGTATTTTTATTCCTCAACGTGTTTTATGCGGCAAAGATCCTACTTAGTTGCTGTAAAGACAAGTCCAGATTAACATGACGTCACATAAAATAACATATTGTTGCGTCACAGCCACACCTCACAAGAAAAAATAAACCATCTCATTGTCTCTGTACTTGCAGTTGTGGAAGTTTAATTGTCGAACTGGCCCTTGAATTCGCATCGATTGTGTCAGAAGCTTCGGTAGTGAACACACTTCGAACGGCTGCCACAAATAACAATTTTGGAGAATTCGCTGTCAATGCCTCGTCCATACAAGGGATTGCTGTGAATGACGGTCCGTCCACGCCTCCTACAGGAAAAACTACGAGAAGATCCTCTGATGGTATGATTTAACTCAATATGTGTACATGTAGATTTCTCCATGGTTTTTCAGTTACTAAATAGTGATTAAGAGTGTGTTAAATGGTAATGCGTCTGCAGGCACTTTGTCCAGCTTTATAGCGGTTTGAAACGTACTAAATGCTATGTAGCCCAGATTGTTTGCTTCTCCACTCTAAAAAAGGTAACCGTGAATTTGCGAATAAAAATGTTTTTTGCTCATTTACTTTCTTTAAGATGAACGCAGCCTTTTATCGTAAATATAAATTGCGTGGTAATTTTGCAGTACAGTTCGGAAGCTGTGAACATCTGTCCCATTATACTTTACCGTTGGCTTTAAAATTTAACATCTTGTTTGAAATGGAAGCGGGGTAAAATGCTCCTAGTCACTTTAAAATTGAAGACATTTAGATTCTAAGACAAATACGACTGCCAAAACGAGGTTTTCTATATCCTAAGCTACCCTTTCCTTCTCTATTCTCTGCAACTGGTAAGTTTTGATCGTCGTACAACTTTGCAGATACAGCCTGGCAACCTTACGTCTGGTGTGTAGACAGCCATTTATTGGCAATATCTTTCTAGTTTTCCTTCAGCTCAGGCATTGATGCCGCTAATAAAATTTCCGCTGTTCAGCCTTGGGCATAGGTCGCACTTGGGAAAAGTTTTCATCTTTGCCGGCTAAAAAACCACGAAAATTCGAAACCGCAACCGGAAAAGAAAACTTTTAGTCAAATCGAGGAGGTTCGCACTAGTATTTACTAGTGGGAGTTAATTGTCGTTGTTTTGACACATTGAGAACTAAAGTAGGCCAGATACCAGAGAAAATTATCTCTTCGTAGTCCGATCATTTGGCGTAGGATCGTTTTTCTCCTTTCCCAGTTTCAGGAGGATGGGAGAAATATAGAAAATAAAGTGCTTGGCTGCAAAGACTGCATTTAGCTCGGAGAATAACAAACCTGTGACGGTACTTGCCTGGGTAGACTATAATTGGCTCGCCTGTAGAGAGTTCCCGTAAAAACCTTGAAATAGCGAAGGATAAGAAGCTTATGAATTGCTCGCCCGTAGAAAGTTTTCGCAAAAACGTTAAAATGGCGAAAAGTAGTGGTAGCCTCGTCCGTCCACAACGAAAACGCGAAGGTCAGAAAATTTCAACGATTGATTCCAATTTATCGTGTTTCAAATTGGTCACGTTTCGCTGACAAGTGCTGACACTTACCGCCATGATTCCTATTGTTTAGCTCGAGTTTTCCAAAATCTGCCTGCCCCACCCAAGCAATACGGCGTCTTTGATGTTTTTTTCGATTTTCAAAGTTTTTTCCAACTTGAAAACTTGGGGTCGCACTTGGCAATGTGTCCCGATGACAGATTTTTACCGCAAGGTAAACAAATTCTTCCAGAAATTTGCCAAATGCGACCCATGCCTTGATCTACAAAGCTTAGTAACTCGTCTGACATATTCTGCTATTATTATTACTATTATTATTATTATTATTATTATTTATTATTATTATCACTATTATTTTTATTATTATTCTCATCATCATCACTATACGTGCAATTAACAATTTGTATATTCGTGCTGACTAATATTTGTGCTGTGAAGATGAATGATTTTTGCAGTTTAATTGTTTTCAGGCTTCTTATCGCAATTTTTCCTTTACTTAATCTCTATTTTTAGCTTTTTTTGATTTGGCAAGTGAATTGCGAAAACTACCTGTCAGAAATTAGATTTAGCAGTTAATGTACAGTTAATGTTAATATGTCATCGTACTCCGTCACCTATCGATCCTTCCGTCCGTACAGACTCCAGGTGAGGGGAAGGTGGAACTCTTAAGGTGAGAGGAAGGGACAACAAGCGTGTTTCTCGCGTTTGTCTGGGCGAAAGGCAAACCTGTGGAAGAAAAACCACTGGACGTCATAATGACGTAAACTCATGCCATTGAGTTGATCAAGATACACTTAGATTTTGGATGCGGTGATGAGGTCTAATTAGGTGTTCTCATTACGAGTGGCTATAAAGTTTTAGAGGAGGGGAATCACTCGAACTCTTCCCTTCCTGTTCCCGGGAAGCAAAGAATAGCTCGGTTAAGGCACACGTCAGTTTTGTTTATAGAACGGGACGGATAATATGATATATGTTACTGTTTCATTTGTTTTATTTGTTGTTTAATAAGGTAATTCAGGTTTTTCAAGGTAACCAAGGTTTAATCGAAGTCTCTCTCATTAATAGGACCAACAGCGCGAAGATACATTCATTAGCGTGAAAAAGCGAATATTTGCGCATAATTCAGATTCAATAACGGTTTTTGCATTTTAATCAACATTCAAAAACATTTTTGGGCATTCACTTGCGACATTCGACATAGAAAAGGGAAAAATATACTGCCATTAACGCCAACATTCGAGTCATTAATATTATCTTGAAAATCATTAGGGACAGTAGACAAACATTTAAGTGCAAACGCTTTTCATTGACATTTTTATGACACTGTTTGCAATTCAATAACATTCCTGGACAGCTTTAGAATGGATAAGACAAACATTAACGCGCTTGTATAATAAATTTAACGTTCTTTACATTTAATATACAAAAATCTGTTTTCAATTAAACAATACTAATTCCACCTCCAAACTTGGCCTGAATTTGTTTAAAGAACCACGCCGTACTTCACCACTGTGTGTTCGTCGACGACTGCGGCTATATATTTACCCTAGACGGCCAGAAGTCATAGTGTGGCGCGACAGGGAGTGGAGGGCGTACCGCCAAGTATGCGGCCGACGAGGACGAAACTTGACTATGACCATGACAATATCACCTATCGAATACATGTAGATGTATTTTTCTGGGCACCTGCTAGAGTAATGAATGCTGTGTCGGTTTTTTCAGTGACTTTCTGGCACGAGTGAGGGAAAAAATGGATCCCGATAAGTCGGTGGTCTTTGCCTATGACGAGGTGTAAGCCCACCTAGGTTTGCCTTATGCTTTCCCCCTCGACATCACTGAAAAGGTTTTAAGTTGTCTGAAAGCGACACCTATGGCCGATATCTTTAGTCCGGAAATTGAAAGATGTGCATGTATAACAGGAATGAGGGAAAAGCCCTAGCAATCCCAGTAGCGGAGGTCGGACACAACATCTGCAGTGCTTGAAGCTCTGCGTAGAAACATGACATCGTGACCGCAGCTAAATGTGCTAAGGGGTACCATTTCATGCAAACCTACCCCCCCCCCCCCAAAAAAAAAATGTTTAAAAGAGATTTTTGAGGGATATACATTTAACGGACTGAATTTCAGGCCAAATTTGTTTGAATTTCTTTTGTTTAATTGAAAATAGATTTTTGTATATTAAATGTTAAGATCACTCGATTGATTGTACAAGCGATTAATGGTTTTGTTTCATTAATAGTTGTCTAGGAATACTATTGAATTGCAAAAAGTCTCATAAAAATATTAATGAATAGTGTTTGCACTTTAGTGTATGTCAGTTGTCCCTATTGACTTTCAAGAGGGTGTTAATAACTTTGATGATGGCTTTAATGAAAGTATATTTTTCTCTTTTGTATGCCCAATGACGCAAATGAATGCCCAAAAGTGTTAATTAATGTTGATGAAAATGCAAAAATCGTAATTTAATCTGATTTATGCGCAAATGTTCGTATTTTCGCGCTAATGAATGTATCTATTGGTCGCCATTTCACGGAAATGATTGCGTATTTTCTCGTAATGAACAGCAAAAGCTGTAATTCCAGACGATAAACTGCCAATCATTCTTGCTATCGTCATACCTATTGTTGTGCTTGCTGTCTTTGCTGGAGGCTTCGCTTGGTGGATGTGGAGGAGAAATAAGGACAAGAAGATGGCGAACAAGGGTAATTATACAAAGTTATATAACTAAAGAAATTTGTTCGAGCCCTCTGTGCTCAATGTGCAAAACAAGCAGTACAGGCCAAATTTTGGGAGGGTTTCTTACAAACACCTACATTTATAATGCATGCTGTAACTTTAAACTATTTCACACAAATAGCTTACATTACTGGAAACATCAATGCACAATAAATGTATGGGGCTGTACGGATATATCACTAAAATTTATTTCTATTAATTCTTAAAGCACTGCTAAGTAATTATAGACTTCGCTGTTATTTAAGCAATAGACTACACTTTCTATGGGTTTACCATCGTGATAACCCACGCAGGATGTTAGGAGAACATGAGAAAAGCTTTTAGTATAACGGAGTCTTTTAGGTAAAAAATGTGGTTTTAGTACCGTGATCAAGTCATGTCTTCTCTCTAAAGTCATCATAAGCCAATCATGTCTCAAAACTCGATCAGTTGAGTGTCAGTTCAGTCAAACAACAAACAGCAGCACTTCAAAACACGAGTTTTTGCAATCATTACATGATAACTTATGAAAGCTGTATTATAGGAAAAGTCAGCGCATATTCATGCAAACGTACAATGAAAGAATACGTTCATGGTTTGTTTACTACAGATGTAGAAAATTGAACATCAAACTGTAGGCAGCTGTATTTTGTTGAGTCGATCCGTAAAAATTTCCTGCTTACAGACGGAACTGGCAGCTATTGTAATGGAGGAGTTCATTCACTTTTTACAAGCTGCAGTGTGCATGGTTTGAGATCTGTTTCTGGACTTTATCATGATCAAGAAATGCTGCGGTAACGACATGGCTGCTTTTGCGAAGTTGTCGCATGTAACTTGTGTACGTACAGCGACCGATGGAAATATGTCAGTGGTAGCTCTAAATTTGGAGAAAGGTTTCTTAGCCGTAGCCACATATTGGCGTCAATATTTGTCGATTTGTGAAGTCAGGTGGTTTGAAGCAGGTTATGGCATCGATATAACCGAATAATTTATGCAATTGCTGGAAAAAAACACCGCGAAACTCTGACATCTTTCATCATCGTTTACAGCTTGTGTAAAACCTGCAGCGGCCGATTTTGTACCATACCTTGATTAGACATCTCTTTTTGGAACAATTTCTTTCATTCAGGAGTTTAATTTTGACATAAAATAAATCAAGAATGCTAATAAAAACTATCCGTTTTGTTGCTGGTTGGCACGTGGTTAAGTTTTCCTAGAGACTTTCTACACCAGAAATTCACAGAGTTGTTGTCTTTCTCTGCGATTTGGCATCGTCGTGAAATGTAAACTGCTTTCCAGCTGTGTACTTTATAACTTTTAAAGCTAATGCAGTAGCGAATTGTGATGCTCTGTAATGAAATGTGGAAACCAACGGTTTTTAATAGTAAGAAGGGCTGGGTAAGTAACTTGTTCTGTTTTTTAGCCTTTCTAAAATCATTTTTTTCTATAGCCTGAAATTCATCCAATTGCTTCGAGTCGTTTTCTCCTCTCAGCAACGTTACTGAGAGAGTAATAACGACTCGAAGTAATGGGATGAAATTCTGGCTATGTTTTCTGATCAATAGCTGGTTTTGTTTATGCTCGTGGTCCGGATGCCTTTTTCTATGGGTTTACCGGTATAAAAAAACCATAGGTTTTTGACCAATCAGATCGCGCGTACCATCTCAGTTATTTTATAAAAGTTGTTAAATTTTAAGAATAAAATTACTAGACTGTCAAACTAACAAAACAGTGAACATCTGATATATTTGAAAACTGTTTGTTGTGATGGCGACCAATCACAGCATGCATCAGGACACGCGTGCAAGCCACAGTAAAGCACAGGAAGCCCAGGCTTTTTGGTCAATTTGTCCAAAGTATTTTTTTGCAGACTTTTGGAATGTTATGGAGGACATCTTGCTGAACCGAAAACCGTTATTTTGCAAAGAAAAAAAAAAACAAAAACAAAAGAGAACAAAAAAAAAAAGGGATGTCATTTCCAAAAATGACGCTAACTGGGATCACTCATTTTTTAAAAAAGAGAACGAACGTGCATATATTTATTCTAATTTGCTGTCTTTCTTAACTATTTCAGGCTGTATACTACTACATGTGAAAAAACAGGAGAATTCAATGTATGTTTCATGTCAATAATATAGCTAAGAAAAATAATACATCATAGACGCAGTGCAAAAATATATGGGTCATGTAGCAGCTGCTCTGAAGAGAAGTCACCAATGGTGTGTTTTCCTGGCCCAAAAAAACACTAAAAACATTCAAAGAATGACAGGTCATTGTTTCCGGCGAGCAATTAGGAGAGACCTTACGAGTTACGAGCAAAAATGGCTGCTCGATAAAGAACAAGGTTAGAAAGGCTAATTTGAATATGAACAAAAGAATATGAAACTAATGTGGCCATTTTTACATTGGGGCTATAAAGCGTCAGTTAATTTCAACATTGTTTCCCGTAATTTCAATGCAGCATATGTGCATTTTTTGTAAAGATGGCTAGATATCAGCCAAGTTTCCGTTTTTGCGGGAAATCTTTTCTTGAAGACCAAGGCTCGTAATCCTAAAAGTACATGTAGCATAGTAGGAATGTGTAACTCCGTTCTTTAGGAGGTAAATTAATCTCATTAACGAATACATGTACATTAACGTCGATCATCTCATAGCTTTTTGATTTTGTCTCTTGCATAAAACTCGGTGGAATCGCTTATATCTTTATTCTAGTCTGTCTAGTCTGCTGATAGAAGATTGTTAAAAAGTGGTTTCCAATGTTTCGTGTGTGATAATGCTCCTCAATCGTGACACCAAAGAAAGCCCTCTTTCATGTAATTTCTGTTATCGAGGATCTGGTGTGTGTACGATCACATGTAGGGCAAATCTTGTAATCATTCGGATGCGTACAAGTTAGAATTCACGTGGAGTTTAAGAGTGAAAGATGGTCGTCCTTTCAGAGCAACCACTCTCTTGGGTTTCCTTGGCTTTACTGCAATTTGCAGAAGCCATCTCTTCTGCCTGATCTTCTTCTCTATACAATGAACTATCCTCGTCTATCTTCCTCTCGGAGGTTTATCCTCCATTTCGAAAACCTTCTTCCTTTTCTATCAATAACTTCGACACCTTTGGTTTTTAATAAAACGCTATGGACTCCCTAACCAAGCTCCGCAAGTCCTTAAAGAAACATACTCAGGGCACGGGGTCTGGTTTATATGGCATCGATTCGCAGAAAAAGTTCAAGATTTACCTTGCTCAGCCATGTTTACCAGGGGAATTATCTTTGTTTCGACTTAAAATGGTGGGTGGGGAATCCGGAACTAAATATCTCTTTACACAGCCACACTATCTAAGAAATCGGAATGCTCCGCTTGCGAAGATAATTTAAAATATCTTAATTCGTGGTTTTAATCCTCACTTTCAGCATCAGAAGTTAGTCAGCGTTTTTATTTTCAGTGTCGAGTTCTTCGTCAACCAAATCTCTCTTTCTTTTCATCTCTGTCCGTACCCATGCCCTGGAAGGTTAGCTTCGTATTAGCAACTGAGCTCTTTTTCCTTGGCTATAGCGTCAGCCTAAGCTTGTAACAACGGGGACCATTAAGTCTTGAATTAAACCATGTGTCTAATTGTACAAGGATCTGTTGATTTGCTATGCAAGGCACATTTTTTGTTTAATTGGCTTCTTGGTCTACTAGAGCATCTATAAATGAAATTTATTTCTGCTTATTTTCTGCTGCTAATTAAAGGAAATGTACTTTATGATAAGTGAATTTTGTGAGGCTTGGGACTAATGCACGAATTATTTTTCCTGAGATAAAGAAAAAAAGTTACGATATCTTGTGTTGGCGTATCATTCGTCATTTTTTTGAGATTTCTCTCCAAAAACGCGATGAAAACACCCCTACTCCTGAGATGGCCTCAACTCGCCCGCTTTGGGTAGAACGTGTTTCATTTGGACAGATCTGAATGCTAGGCATGTAGTAAATCATAATTAGGTTCTGTAGACTAAGCCAGGTTAATTGAAAGAGTCGGTCCTTTTTTTTTTTAAGTTGTTTTTTTTTTTTACTTGAATGTTGTGTAGACAACAACCTAGCCTGCGAACTTCGCTCTTCGACGCTGGGGACGTTTCGCGAAGAGGAACGTCTGCGACTCAGCGGTAGAAATTCCATACTGATGACGCAAATCAATGTTTACATAATAAATCCAGTAGTCATGGGGTTCCAAATATAAATTTGTCCAATTTTACTTGTCTTCTGGTCTATTTTGGTAAACTGTTGTGTTCATCTGCCAATGAGCTCCAGCAAAACTCGAATGCTTCTTCTCGAAAAGAGTATATTCCACAAATTTTGACTGTTTTGATATTGATTCTTCGGGTTTGCGTTTGACCTTCGTGGCCTTTTATCTTTTCTCTGTCATTCGTAAACAATAGCTAAAACAATGTAACTGCTCCGTCGACCAATCAGCCCTTCTGATCGGATTCCGGACAGATTTTACGTCATCAGTATGGAATTTATGTCGCGGAGTCGCAGACGTTCCTCCGCGCGAAACGTCCCCAGCGGCGAAGAGCGTGGAGAAACGGATGTTTTCGCAGGCTAACAACAACCGTATGTCATTTTGCAGCGTTTATTTTAGATTTATTGAACCGGAGTGACTTAAAAAATTTTTGCAATAAGAGAACGCAAACAATAAATTCGTAAATAAGTCGTCTTGACTGGTATTTTGATGAAAAGATAAGTCTTAGAATTTCTCCTTCATTCAGGTATGACTACGATAAACATTCTAAACAGAAAGAGTTGCCATTTCAGTCGTTTCCCTTTATAATTTTAAATATTGGGCATACATTTGCATGGTTTGTGCTAATCACTAAAGAAGCATGATAGTTTCTCTCGTCTACCTTTGGTGCCAAGCGCATATGGCTAGAAAGTACTATGGATTCCACGACGTCTCTTTACAGTATTCATGGATGGCGTCGAAGTGTTGTTAAATGGAGATACCTGATAAACACGTTAAAAACGTAGCAATAAATTAAAAAGGTGACCTTATTCGTGAGGCAAATGATTAACGCGAGCGTAACAGTGTAATATCTCTGTACAAAAATTAGAGTTGAAAAGATTACGAGGTTTGTCGGTTCTGTAATTCTGGTTATCGTTTTACAGTTGTTCCTTTGCTTGATATTTTGTTCTTTTTTTGTTTTAGTCTTGTTTAATTTTCGCGTTAGTGAAACCAAAAGAATGGTACGATTTTCATAAAAGGTAGATATCGACAAAAAAGTTAAGAGTCAAGTTTAGTGGTCCTTTCTCGTTTATCTAAGGCTGCAGTGCAAGTGGATAATCGTGAACCAGAACAAATTTCCATGAGACAAATGACTTCAGAGGTTTCGTCTGGACATTATATGCCACTGGTTAAGGCGCGCCAATCATCTGGCTCACCGGAAGTCATTCCGTCAGTCGACGCTTCATCATTAAGCCAGTATGAACCTTTGAACCCATCATCAATTTCTAACGAGATTCTTCGCCAGAACGTGATTATTGAGAAGATAATTGGCAAAGGTGCTTTTGGTCAGGTTGCCAGGGGAAAGGTTAAAGGCCTACGTGAAAGACAACATGACACACAGGTGGCTGTCAAAATGTTAAAAGGTACAAGATAACTTGATTAATCACTGTGTAACTAATAATTTAAGAATAGGCTCACTGAAAAATAAAGGAATGTGACACAAACGATGCACAATGAAAACGCTCGTTACCTCACCTTTCAGCTGCCGCGCCGGAATCCGACAGGAAGGATTTGTTATCAGAGCTTGAAGTGATGAAGACGTTAAAGCCTCATCCGTACGTCATCAAACTGCTGGGATGCGTCACCGAATCTGGTAGGTTTTTTTAATGAAAACTGTCTTTAGTCACCAATTACTATGCTGCAAGTAAAGGGTCATTCCTGTCATTTCAATTGTACCTTTTCAGTCTGAGTCAAGTATATTTGTTCGTGAATGACTAAATGAATACGTCGTTTTTTACTCAGCGCCCTTGTTAGTCTTGATCGAGTACGTTCCATACGGGGATCTCCTGGGTTACCTGAGAAAGAGCCGTGGATTAAACGACACTTATTTCAAAGACCCAGATATCAAACCACAAACAAGTCTGACGTCACAACAGTTGATGAAGTTTTCTTGGCAAGTTGCTGATGGAATGAGTTACCTCTCATCGAGAGCTGTAAGCTAAAAAATTTGACTATTATGTATTCAAAGTCTGGTTTAGACTGTCTCCATTTTACAAAGAAAAATTATACGGACTAACAGTGAAGAACATACTCAGGTCCCCTCACTTTCAGCTACGTTTTGCTTTTGCGTTTTGATAAACCCCCTCGACAATGGCTATTTCATAAAATTTATTTCCGGCTGGACTGATGTGGATTAAAATGTAAAGACATGAAACTGACAGAGCTCTTGTTTGGGCAAATATATCCTATCCATTTGCTGTCAAATCTTAAAAAATAACTTCAAAATTTCATGAAATGTATTAGAGTAAGACAGAAAGATCGGAACGCCTCAGAACAGGTCCATGTGACGTGCAAGGTTTTAAGCTCGTGTGAAATGAAATCTCACATTGCAGATTATTCATCGAGACCTTGCCGCTCGAAATGTTCTGGTTGGAGAAAATGAAACTTGTAAAGTGACAGACTTTGGAATGGCAAGAGATGTGCAAGAACAAAATATTTATGAAAGGAAGACAAAGGTTTGTATTATATTGGAAACAAACCTACAGTGTAGGACTGGCACGCAATCCTTTCCATTACCTGTGGAGGAAAATACGTAAGGTTTTGTTGATTATGTCGTTGCTTTCTAGGTTTCATGCTTTAAGAGTTGCTCCCAAAACTATAGGCCTCGAAGTTAAGGCAGTATGTGTAAAGTTGATAAAACATTTGACAATCCTAAAAAAGCATAAGAGACTATTTTGCCGGTCAGGAAAACATGGGATTAGATTGCATACTTCAGGTGTTCGTCCTTTGCCAAGCATAAATTTTTAATTCAGCTGCATATAAAAGAAGATTGCTAACTTTATACCTGATGAAAGTCTTAGAGAACGGCAGTTGCAGTGAAACTTTGTTCGGTTTTGTTCTTCCACACTAAGACAGGAAGAAAGTGTAAAAAAGAAAGTTGCGTGTAAACGAAGCCTGAAGCCTTCTGACCTTTTGTTTCGGAGTACATTTTTCTACCGACCTTCTTTTTTGCTAAGATGCAGGGAAGCAAGGAAGTACATTACTTTTTCATCATCTTTCACTTCTTCCTGCTTTTTGCCAGGACGCTATTCCATGTTCGTCGTCCATTTGTTTTATGGTCATTTACTTTGTTCATATGTAGGGTCGTTTACCAGTGAAGTGGACCGCATATGAAGCCCTGCTTTATGGACGATACACCACCAAGAGCGACGTGTAAGACAACTTTCTATATATGCATTAATAATTTGGTATTTGCAGAACAGAAGCTCATCTCGCGTCACGTGAGAAGAAGGAAGCATGCAAGACGGTTAATGTCACTGGGTTAACCAGCGTTAATGATGCAAAACTATCCCTCTCTCATCTCTAAACTAGAAGTGAAGTAAAATGTGTATTACGTGTAAAAAACTGCAGAACCTTTTTATTTTTATTTATTTAAAATGTAACCGCAGATATGTGTCTTTTTGTTTTCATAGGTGGAGCTATGGAGTCTTGCTTTACGAGATATTTACAATTGGTAAGGTCCTATAGCTATTAAGTTACTGTGGTTTTTGTTAAAACATAGAGAATGTTCCGAAAGAAGAAAGGTTTTACGTTTTAACATGTTTTAGAGCTCAAGAATGCATATATTATTAGTATATATTTGTGTTTTCCGCGCATATTGCCATCGATAACTTGCTGCCGACGTTAAAACCCCCAGTAGTGCCAAATGTGATAATGGCGAGCAACAAGAGCGCTGACCTCATAAATGTCGTAAACAAAAATCGGAAGTTGGCTGCTTTGCATGACGGGACGCTGCTTTCTAAACCCAAGGATTTTGAAAGCCTTTCTTTTAACACATATTCGTGACGTTGAGTCAGATCACTGCTCAAGTAGTTAGTGGTTTATCTCTGTGTTACGCGCGTAATCTTTTAGAGGACGGGTAGCTTGCAAACCAAACTGAACGCAGGGTTGTCGGAACAGGAACAAGAAGATTTATTTCAAAAATGAACGTAGTTTCCACGAAGTAGAACTCCACAACAGCACGTAACTCGTTAAACTTACACGGCCTCCGCCAACTTCAGTTAACTTGATAAACTTACACGGCCTCCGCCAACTTGAATTAACACTGCTGTCGTCACATTTGACTAAACACGACCAACGTCAAACTCTCTTCGCTTGTGAAAGCTAGTTAAAACTTCGCTCGGACTCGCCTACTTATATACTTTTACAATAAGATTCTAGGACTTTCCAAATAGTCTAATTAGAGAAAGATTACAAAATATACCGCTTTAGAAACACTTACACAAGATCCTAAAATAAACAAACTATAAACTCTCGCGAAGCTTCTAGAAAGCCACGCTAGTCACGCATTACAATTTTTCGTAACACTCTGGAAAATGGTTTATTGGCTATAACTTCGGTAAAGATGATGGCGCTGAATCAAAATTTGGCACACATAGAGCTCATCGCCTTTAACATTTTATAGCATAAAGAATCAGTGTTTATCAGTCACGTGATATATGACGTCATCATTTTTACGAAAAATCGTAAATTATTGACCAGTTGGTGGCCGGTTTAAGAAAAGAAATCGAGCAATACCATCTTTCTTATTCTTATTAAATATTTCTAACACTTCACGTTTGGAATGACCGTCCAGGACACTTCAAGAAAAATTATGAGAAAAACATCATTTTTAATGTCCAAATTTAATCTTCAATTATTAAAAACTTGAATTTTGAACTTTACACACGTTTATTCCAAAGGTAGAAAGTTAGGCATCTTTATCCTCTTTGAAAGTAAATTCCCCACCAATTCGCCAATTTCCCACCGATTCCCCACCAATTGGCCAATTTCCATATTTAAACGTTCAGACACAAGAACACCCCAAGATTTACTTTTGGGGAAAAATTGTTTTGTTCTAGGTCTCCTAGCGAGAGATATTGCCAGTCATTCATTCGAACACACCTTTGACCCAGACCTTAAACACCTTGAGTGAAAGATTGACTAGTTGAGAAGCTTTTTCAGATTATCTTCTGGTTGAAGTGTTTGACGTCCAGTGAGACAAGTGTCTCTCGCTACAGTGCCGAAGTTCGCTGATAATTTAATACTGTCACCTTATCACAGCAAGTATTTACACCATGACTTACATTGAACGCAGCTTTTAGTTCCCATGGTGCCCAAATGAGGCAGATAAAGAAGCGGGTGTGTAAATAAATTGTCCTTACAGCCACTTACAGTTAGTTCCTTCCATTTTGAGTAAAAACAACAACAACAACGACAACAACAAATTTTGGGAGAACTCATGCCTTGTAATAAAGTATCGCAACAGCTGGTCACTTTCTCCTTTTTAGGGGGTTCTCCATATCCACGAATGGATGGCAGGAAGATTGTAAGCTTACTTCAGGACGGATACAGGATGCCTAAACCACAACATGTTGATAATGAACTGTAAGTAATTCTGTGTCCGCTTCATGGGTTTCCAGCGTTTTATTCCTATACTGAGTACCTCTCCCCATACTATAAATATCTAATAGGATCCTTAAGGATCCTGCGAGGTTTTTCACCGGAGATGGTTTTGGGAGTCGAAACGCCAGAATGCTGAGGTCACAGTTTCCATGTCACAGTTGTAGGTACTAGTCATGTTCCGGCAAAAGTATCTTCTAGCCCTGACCACTATTTGCTTTTAAGGTCTTGTATTTCTTCGAGAGAAAATTCAGTGATGAACATTTAGCCAAACTCCCGAAAAAGTTGGACTTAAAGTTAACTGCAAACTCTTATTGAAAATTTCAATCAAGATGACGACTATACTTTCTGGAACTCCTTTTACTCTAATAGGCCACTTCCAAGGTCCAAAAACTCTCGCTTTCAAAACGAGACTAAGTGCAAAGGCTTAACTGGTATGGACCGAAAGAATTGTTGCTCAACATACCATGCATAATTTTGTGTCGTGACAGGTACAAAATAATGAAACTGTGCTGGCTGGAAGACCCTAATGCAAGACCTTCTTTTTCTGAACTGACAATGAAGCTGAAAAAGATGGAAAACCAACATAAGGTACGATTTAAACAAGAAACGTCCTGGACAATTTTGAGTCTCCCTCAGTTGTCCTCCTTCAAATTTTTTTACCTTTATTTGCTGCAAACCTAGACTGGTTTATAGGCGGGGTAGCCTTATAGGTTCTGTCTTCAAAACGTTGTCGTTATGCTTCGTTTGCAGTCAACTACGACCTCTCGCCATGCCTGTTTCTTATAACTAGAGTGAAGAAGTAGAATTGTTAACTGCATGGATTGTTTTGTCAGTTACGCGAACAAGCTGCTTGTAAGACATCAACAATTCGCCTGCGTACTTGATTGTGTGAAAAGTTTTGTATTCAAACTAAGAGAAATAGTCCAACCAACCCTACAGCATTCGCTTCTAATGAGATTACTTAGGTTTGAAACATCCTTCAAAGCAGGCGTTTTCTTTTTTTTCTTTAGGCTGTTCACGCAAACAATTCCTTCTCACTGAGCCAAAGAGACGTCTGCGCAGCAGGCTGTTGATATGGCTTGTTAAATTATGGTCTGTTTTTTCTTTTTTATTTGCAGGGGCTAATAAACATGAAATTGTATGATAAACAGCTATATGCAAACCTTGAAGACTTGACTGTGTAAATCAGAAGTATCCACTCACGCGAGTGCCGCAGTCACCAGTTTGTTATGATACTCTAGACCAATTACTTAAACGGCATTCCTCATTAAATAAATACACCTTATTCGATGGTTTAGCATATAATACGTGCGGCTATTTTGCGAGTTGCGTAGTATTTTTCCGAGCCCCACAGGGGCGAGGAAAAATACAAGCAATGAGCAAAATGTCCTCTCGTATTGTATGCTAAACCATCGAATAAGAGGTTTATTATTCCACTACAAAAAAAAATTATCTGGCAATTGGCTTCTATTTTTTGGTAAGAGTATTCAGAGACATCCTGATTCTGTCTGTGAGAATTACGTTAACAATTAGCAAAATGTTCGCGCGTATTATATGCCAAACCATTGAATGAGAGGTTAATTATTTTACTGCAAAAGAAAAATGGTATTTTGGCTTCTATTTTCTAATGAGAGTATCCAAAACATCCTGATTCTGTCAGCCACAGTTGCTCCTTTTGCATCCGCCGGTATTCGCCCTGTTATAAACCGGTTAAACCAGGACACTACGGTGTATTACGGCCTCGTATTTTGCTTGTTCTCTTGACCTGATATGGTAAAATGACATAATAGTGGAATAATAAAGTTAATTATTATTCATTAAAAATATTTCTCCGTCCTGACTGGCTAAAATCAAACGTATAATTCACCATAACCAGCTACTGTTGACCAAATTTGAAAGAATTTTGCGATTAATCAACCGATGACGTCAAAACTGCAGCACAGTTGTAGGTTAATACATCGTTAACCGAGAAAACCTGGGGACGAGGTTGGGTTGTTTTGGTTGTGAAAAGAAAAATGGCCCAACAGTCGGCCAAACATTTTACTCGTTTCACGACGAACTATTGTCTAAAAACATAGCAAGACGACAACTCGACGGACAGCATCTGCTGTTTAGGGTATATTTGCAGACCTGAAGAGCCCTTTATCTTCTAAACATGCACTATCGAGGTGAAGTTAACAGCGATGAAGGAAAGTATGTTTTAGCTTGTCTTTAAACTAGGAATTATTTTGAATGAATAATAAAGCAATTAATGAATTCGGCTTTCGTAGGATATTTAATAATTAATGAATGAGGCTGAGAATCTTATGAAGAATTATGGAGATCGAAAGCCGAATTCAATAATTCTTTTATTATTCATTCAAAATAATTCCTAGTTTAAAAACATAGCTAAAACATGCTTACCTCTATCGATGGTAAGTTCATCTTCGGTAGTGCACGTTTAGGGTTGTTCAGCTCGGCAAATATCCTCCAAATAGCAGATGTTGCCCTTCGAGTTGTCATCTTGCTGTTATTGCCATGTTTTTAGCTATTATTTTACCAAGTTCTTACTCTTAAAATGAGTGAAATGTCCGCCATTTTTGGTTTCACAACCAAAACAACTCAACCTCCTCCCTAGGTCTTCTCGGTTAACGAGGGTCGTACAGGGGGGGTCTCTCGCACGGTTCACGAACAGAAAAAACAGCGAATCACCGATCACTGCTATCAAAATTTCATTTTCCCGAATCACGAAAATAAACAAGTAAGGTACTCGTTTTAATAACCTTCTCTTACGGTAGAAAGAGTGTTTGAAGAAAGCAGAATCGTTAAAGGCTAAGTAAAGGCTGCTTATCGGAAATCACATACCTAAATCACTCTCGATGGACGACTCTGACCATTCGTCCACTTCGCGTTTTAACTGCCCGAAGAAACAACAAATCGTCTAAAGAATCTACCTCGTAATTGTCAGCAATAGGATATTCAGCGTCTGAGTCAGTGTCATACTCTTCCTCCTCTTCTACCTCGGCTTCCTCTACTACTTGAACATCTTCAATGGCCTCGTGCGATGTAGAAGGCGTAACAGTCGTAACGGTCGTAGCAGGAGTAACAGTCTCCTCTTGGACAGTGTTAGGGCTGAATGAGACTTTATCTTTAGGATAGTCTGATGTTCTGTACATGTTTAACGGCAATGTTCCGGCCTTGAACATGGTGTTCTCTTGTCTTGTCTTGTCTTGTCTTTACACTAGACTGTCACGGTTAAGCCAGACTTAAGAGCTGCTAAGTTTTACTTAACCCAAAATACGTGTGTGACGGACTAACTAAAATCTCAAGTAAATTTCCTTTGCATCTCGTTAAAGTCGCCGGGAAAATTGAAACGTTTCACGAAAAGTTTCAAGTGCCTTGAAAACCATCCTTACAACCGACATAGCGAACTTACGGTTTCTTGAGCTTTGAAGAAAGCGGAGCATGTCAATCAAGCTTAATTAATTGCGTGGAGTTAAACTTGAAGTAAAATAGCATCGCCCGTGTTTGAAGCTGTATTTTAAATGAAGTATTTAAAATTCACTTGTCTTGAAATATTTCTAAGTTAACTTTGTACTACCATCGTCATCCTGACATAGTCGCCGTATTCTCTTGTTCTTCTTTTAACCTTGATTACTTATTAACCTTTAGAAAAGTCGGCCCGTATCTTTCAGAACGGTCCTTGATGTCGTTTAATAAGAAGTAAATAAATTCCTACCTTGTAATGAAGATGTATTTCCTGATAGTAGCGGCCTCTCCTCGTCCCATTGCTCTTGTGTATTTATCGCAAAGGCCTTACTGCCACCTTTCCCTTTTCGAGACGACAAAATTTAAGTTCAACACAAGAGCCAAGGCCACTTTTCTCAACCTCTGCCTTTAATCCGGCAAATTCCGCGAACTTTTTAGTAAACACTGCCAAAGATGAATTTTCATCTGTAATTGGAAAGCGAACTCGTTCCTTTCCAAGAAAATTAAGCGAGCCGACAGACTTTGGGTCAACGTAAAATACAATACATTCGACCCTCATCGTACTATACGTACTCGTCCCCTCTATGTCTTGGATGTTTCGATGTTTTGGATCACTGTCCTTTGACCTCCAGTGACATAGGAGACCATAGGCATAGAAATAGACATCTGATCCATGATGGGCATGTAAAGCACGTGAATTTGCACAATGGATTACTTTAATTAAAGCGAAGTCTGTCACTTGTCACATTTAATGTTTTCAGTCTTAAAATAAGTCTTCCGGGGCACTCGCATCTCAAAATCACGCCAAATAGGGTGGTGAAATCACGAATATCGGTTAATAATTCAAGTTCTTCACGGGTCACGCAAAACCTTCAGATCACGGATCACGAAGAATAATTTATTAAATTCACGTTTCACGGAAAATAAAATCAGCCAATCACGCATCACGGGAATACCCCTGTACGACCCTCGTTAACGGTGCATTAAGCTGCAAGAAGGCTGCACTTTTGACGTCATCGGTTCATTAAACGCCAAATTCTTCCAAATTTGGTCATCAGGAGCTGGGTATGGTGAATAATGCGTGTGCTTTTAGCCAATCAGAATCGGGGAAATATTTTGAATGAATAATAAGCATCATGCAGATCTCGGAGGGCGTTATCCACCTCGGTCTTTGGCCTTGGTCGATAACACCCTCCTTGATCTGCATAATTCTTCATATCCTACTCAGCTTCATTCATTAATTGCTAAATAAAGCTATTTCCATAGAAAAGCATATTTTTAAGAAAATAAGACTGGGAATTAAGTCTTAAGCGAAGAAAGAAAATAACTCAAGAGATTCACGAAACTACCTTTTACCCAGACTCGCTCGGTAAAGATTTGCAGTAGAGAAGATACAGTTTGTGTAGGTACTACCCTCTAGTTATAATAGGCTGTTAGGCGAGTTTACAACTATTCAGTGCTATCTAAAAAGACAGCCATACGTCCAGACAGAAGTGTACATACTTAATCTAACTAGAGCGTAGAGAAAACTCAGTGGAAAATAATAGGAGAGCATGTTTCCAATAAGTTATGGGACTGCTTGGTATGGAGTTAATTCTAATGAGGAAGGAAATGAAAAAAATAGGAGAAAATGTAGGAATAACACCTAACAGTTACTGAATAATTTTTATATGCAATTAAGTGCGGGAACATATTACTATTTTTGATATTTGTTACTATTATTTTCTATAAATTATATTAAGTAAACGTGATTCTCACAATTAGTTACTATTAGCTGGTATAAGTTGTACAGACTGTTGTACCTTAATAACTATGATTATTGTATATCAAAAGTAGGTTGAGTTTGTTCGTCTAGGTGAACGTAGTCCTGAATAGGACTGTTGTTGTTGACAGTGACTGACGTTTCGACAACCTGTGCGGTAGTCATCTTCAGAGTCAAAGTGAGTTGTATCACGTCAGTTGATGGTATTATACTCTGGTTATTGGTCTGATTGGTTAATTTCGTTGCGATGTTATTGGTCGCCTGTCAGTTAAGCCGTGATGTTATTGGCTATGAAAACTCGTAATCAGTAATTGGTGCGTTTCGATCCGTCTATTGTCACAGTTAAACGGTCGTCTATATTGTTTGTCAAATTGTCAGTTCTCCAGTCGTTCTCCCCTAGTTAGTTTTGTTTGATCTCGTCAAAAACATCACGGCTTAAGTGACAGACGACCAATAACATCGCAACGTAATTGACCAATCAGACCCACAAGGTTGTCGAAACGTCAGTCACTGTCAACAACAATTAACAGTCCTATTCAGGACTACGTTCACCCGGACGATCAAATTCAACCTACTTTTGAAATGACTCCTGGGTTCAAACCTTTCACATTATTGTATACGTCAATCAATCCGCCAATAGATATGTTATTTTTTTTGTATTTTTTACTGAAAGACTTGTGCTATATATAGTGCTTTAAGAAAACGTTTCAATTATTCTCCCGGATACAAATATCGCCTAAGGACGTTTATCTTGAGCCTTGGGATGATCTGGATCAGAATGAATAGTAAAATTAGAAAACTGATGAATAAGCGGTATAAAGCTTCAATTAAGGCACAAATCTCTAGAGATCCAGCCGACTGGAGTGTTTAAAAAAGAAAATGTCACAAAGGAATTAAGAATGGCTGAGGCGAACTATTGGTCATCCAAGTTAAAGAAGTGGCAGTAAGGAATTCTGGAATGTTGTGAAGCTATTGACTGGTAAATCTGCGAAATCAAAGCCAGTAGGTCCCATTATGTATGAACAAAGAGAAATAGTCGTCGAAGATTCTACAAAAGCTGCCCCTTTAACGTTTTCTTTTCAACAATTGGGAAAGAACTTGCCAAATCTTTCACACCGAGGGAGGTTAACATTGATCCTACTTTTTTATAGAATTACCCCTTCAATAGGTGATTTAGTGTTAATTTAGTGAATTTAGCCTGTGTGTTGCAAATCTGAGTAGGCAACGTTATCCAGCGGGATTTATCCCTCGCAATGGAAAATCGGTTTGGTTAATGTTCAATGGAAAAATGGCAGCAAAGACGATTGTTCTAACTACAGGCCAATAACACTCCTTCCTATTCCTAGCAAAATTACGGATTCAGTAATTTGTGGTAACATTGTTCCTCACTTGGGAATGTACTTCACAAGAACCAGCGGGGGTATAAGAAAGGATTGTCCACTGAATCTCTCCTGATATATTTAAGTGAAACCTGGAAATTAAATATCGATAATGGGAAGGTCGTGGGAGTTATCTTCATAGACGTTCGTAAGGCTTTCGACTCCGTAAACCACGAAGTTTTGAGCTATAAACTGCAAGCTTGCAGTTTTTATGGGAACCTTTTTGCAGTGGTTAACTAGCTATCTTGAAAACAGTCAACAATTTGTGGATCTAAATAGTGTAAAATCAAAACTCCAGCACGTGTCGTATGGTGTTCCTCAGGGTTCCATCTGGGTCCACGTCTGTTTTCGATTTATGTAAACGATTTTGCTGACAATGTTTCAACTGGTGAACTACATCTCTATGCAGATGATACCACTGCTTTTGTGACTGGTGACACGATCGATCAGGTTTCCCAGTTACTAAATGTTCTTCTCGCTGATATCTGTTCGTGGTGTGAATTAAATAGACTGACTATACACCCGTAAGAAATGTGAAGCTATGATTATCTCTAGAAAGAAATTTATTGGTTCTTTACAACAAGTGTGTTGTGCAAACCTCGTTATTGACCTTTCTAATGTGGTGAAGTCTTTAGGATTATTTTTTGACAATAAACTCTCCTGGGAACATCATATCGATAAATTATCCAAAAATTCTCAACTCAGCTAGCTGTGCTGAGGAAGATAAGATTTCTTCCGGCAAAGCAGTTGGAGAGCATCTACTACAAAATGATTTTGCTGAACATCACTCATTGTCTGTCAGTTTGTGGCAGCTGCTCTCCAA
Source organism: Porites lutea (assembly GCF_958299795.1). Taxonomy (NCBI): domain Eukaryota; kingdom Metazoa; phylum Cnidaria; class Anthozoa; order Scleractinia; family Poritidae; genus Porites; species Porites lutea. The sequence continues at coordinate 18,582,411 of NC_133210.1, forward strand.
CGCTGTTTGAGGAAACTGAAAAATAACACATTAAAGCCGCACGGATTATCCATACTATTCCCTTCAATAAGTGTGCAGATTACCAAGTCCTGGACCTTGTAAATAGGCGTAATCTAGCTTTTATGTATAAACAGGGCTTAGGTGTAGAAATGTTTAAAATCATAAGGGTAGTTACTCTCACAGACTTTCACCTATTAGTAATTTTGACTTAGTGAACTCCAGCAAGAGATCATTGGTGTTCAAGATCAAGGATTCAAGATGATGCAGCTAGATTTAAAGTAGCCTTGAAGAAATGTAATCTGAAACAAATCAGTTTTATGAAGGGAGCTTGTGTAAATTTAAATAAAAATTTAGATGATTTCTGTTATTATTAATTTGTAATTTTAACTTATGATGCTGTGCTGATAGAATAATTTTTAACATGTTTTACTTATCGATTGTAATCGTCTGTTGTATTGTAACTTTTGCTGTTTTCAATTGTAGAAATTATTGTAAATTTGTTTCTAACGTCTTTGTTATTTAAGGTCCACATCAGCCTTTGTATGCATGCGGTGATGCTGAAGCCTGCCTCAGTTTATTTCACTTTTATCTCAGATTATGGCTAATTTATTTAGTAAAAAAAAACATTAAAATAATATTTCTGGTGTGTTTGTGCAGAAATTTATTACTTACATACTCATTGATAAGAAGCCTTGGCCAGTATTTAAGAGGTTATGTTACGTTCCTGGAATGTGCAATTGTACAGCCGGATCGCATTCCATGTTCTTTACTTTAAATAGAGGTATTGCGTAATGGGATTTACATGCTGTCTTGGCATAATACTTAAACTTCCCTGCCTTTGACAAGCTGTGTTCAAGTTTCACTCGAACGCCTTTGAGTCGGATAACACCCTTCTTTGAGCTGCTGTTAGTTTATTAGGACTATAAGGGAGCAACCATGTTGCTGTTTTTGTATTTTCTATCCTTTTCCTTATTCTGCCATCAAACAGGTTAGTGCATAGTGCAAAGTTTAAATTTGAATAGCTACACGACGCACCATTTAAACAGCCTTCATTAACAAAGACCCAGTGAAACCCTACCCAATGGTTAATTATGGAGACCCAGTGAAAATTTAGCCTCCCCGATACCCGGCGAATAGTTTGTTTCTACCCGGCTGATTTTTTGCGTCCCCGGTCAATTCTAGTATTACTTTTACACGACCATATATTTCATTGTTCATATTTGATTAGAAGAAGCAAAAATATAAAACATCAGCGACAAACACAAAATACGGAAGGATATGTGAATCAATCTGTCATAAAAAAGTGTAAATCGTTTAGTTTGATCTTCTCCATACGCAATAATTTTAAGTAAAAGGCGTTCAAATTTGCAGTAAAGGTGTAACACCTGCCACCCCTTTTCACTTTTATGGGAAGTATACAACTAAGAAGAAATACTAGCCTGCGACAACATCCGTTTCTCCTCGCTCTTCGCCGCTGGGGAGGTTTCGCGCGGAGGAACGTGTTCGACTCAGCGACAGAAATTCCATACTGATGACGTAAATCAATGTTTACATAATAAATCCGGTAGTTATGGGGTTCCAAATATAAATTTGTCCAATTTTACGTGTCTTCTGGTCGATTTTGGTAAAGCGTACAAATATTGACTGTTTTGTTAGAGATTCTTCGCGTTTACATTTGACCTTCGTGGCCTTTTATCTTTTGTCTGTCATTCGTAAACAATAGCTAAAACAATGTAACTACTCCGTCGACCAATCAGCGCTTCTGACCGGACAGATTTTACGTCATCAGTATGGAATTTCTGTCGCTGAGTCGCAGACGTTCCCCCGCGCGAAACGTCCCAGCGGTGAAGAGCGTAGCCTGCGTGACAGGCGTTTGAAAGGGAAGGGAAAGGGAGTTTTAGGCGCGAGAGAAACGCGAGGGGCGCGCGAGGAAGGAGGGAGGGAAACGCCTGCCAGGAAACCATTTTTTTTCTCGTTTTTAACATCTACCAGGCGAATATTAAAATCCTGATTGGTCAAAATTTAATAAGATCTAAATAACGTGTTCTAATTGGTCACCTACATGTCATTCAGTAACTTGAGTGTTACCATTCACAACTAAACATATGTCGTAATAGTGAAGCGTGCGGAGATTTCTCTACGGGAATTCATCGTTAGAAGGCATCAATTTCAGCTTCAAAGGAGAATAGAAAAAGCAGTTAAAGAACCGTATGAAGGAAAAGGCCTGTCAGCAGATGAGTTTACTGACTCTTTCTGAAAAGCATTATCTCCCCACGGCTTGTCGGTTTTACTCACCAGAGGAAATAAACGAAAAATCATGCCGCCTGTGTTCTTGTTATCTGCTGTTTGACCCGCGTTATCAACGGCAAGATGATTGAAGACGAAGCGATCTATAACTTTTGGTGATTTTTGGTCAAGGACTTCTTCTTGCCGGTTATAAAACGGCCTGGAACTTACTTTAATAACAAATTGTTGCCTTCTTACAGATCTTCGAAGTTCAGCTCTTCTTTCCCCGCCACCAGCGTTCTTTTATGTGCTCCGCACTGGATCCAGTTCGTCTTGATAGAAATTATAGACAAATATTGCATTGAAAGTTGCGAAGAGCCGCTACATTTCTTTTTAAATAGTTTTCCAACCCGACTCCTTCAACAACAACTTGAATAGATTTATGCTGGATTTTATGTAACTCGGCACGCGTCGTTGCAACTTTCAAGGAAGATTCCATCGAAGGACGACCGCATTTGAACTTTTTTTATAGTACCTTTACTTTAGATTTCTTCAGGAAAATAAAAGAAAAACAGTGCGAGAAATACGACTAGAATACGTGCAACGCTGCCAGACTTATTAGACAGCTAGTCATTCACAGTTGCGTTATTTTCGTTATTTTTTAAATTATTTTAATTTAATTTTTAATTATTTCAATTCACCCTGCCAAGGAACCAGCAAACGTTTTAAAGAAATTTAACGCGGAAGCAAAGTTCGTGAATTTCAAATATTTTGAATAAATACTAAAAAACAATTATTGAAGATAAACGACGAGCTCCAATACGTACAGTGGCTCGGGCTGTTACTCGTAAAAGAAACTAATCCCTGAAATAGATTCAAAAGAAGCCGAATAATTTAAAATTTCATTGTCTGTGACCTTCAGTTAATGCCTATCAACATTCTAAAAAAAAATAAAAAAATAAAAATTAAATTAAAGGCAAAACTCCGACCCGACCGACCAGGTTTGGCAATTGAAGTACCCACTCGATCGGCAGTAATCGGCTCCTGACTCAGTTAGTTGAACACTTTTTGTGTCCAAAAGTCCGCACGATGATAGTAGCGTTATATTAATTCCTTTATCTTCTCCTCCCTCGTTTCTTTTCTTGATATTTTTTTCTTGTAAAAATGAATGGAATTCTTTAAGTCATTGTGTAAGGGCTTTATCCTTTACAATGATTTCAATCGGCCAATATAACAATAGCTCATACCTTAAATATTGCCTGCATGTAAATATATTCGTGACTCATGATGAATTGTATTTCACGAAACATCTACATGTACATTCTCAAAAGAAAACTCTCTCTCACACACAGTCACACCAACAAACAAATAAAACAACAACAACAACCTCAAGGAGTAATTTATGGTGCAAGCTATAAAAAATAATTACTCAGAAATTAGGGAATATGTTAATTTTAGTTAGTCAATCAGGTGTATGTCTTCTTTTGTTAAAACATTCGGAAAGGGAGCGAATCTAATCGAGGAGTATCATTTTTGGCTTTTGTCAATGCTAATATTATCTTGGGTGTGTGTGGAAGAACGTAAGAGGAAACACCTCTTTGTCATGACTTCGGAACCTTTGTCACACGCGCTTTTGTTAGCCGATCGATTAAATGTACTGCACATAGAAGAGGAAACATTTCACAGTACTATTTTGCGGTTTACAAAATAATGAGAAGTTAAAAAAAGGCTTGCAAGGGCCCCGCGGTATAGGTGAAAAAGAGATTGGTTAGAGATTACGTTACTCTCTTGGAATGCGACAATGCGTCACTGGGCCCCATTCCTTTTTGTTCTTAATGCATCATGAGTCAATGGAGACTATATGTTAGTAAAGCATGACATATTCAGTAGTTGGTATTTGCTTCGTGTTCGTGCCTCCGTTCAAGTCCGGCAAGTAATTCATGGCAGTCTCCATATAGACTCCCTAATATATATATTAGTGCAATAGGTTATAATACCAGCACAACAAGTATACGCTTGTATACCCCTATATATCCTGTGTACCCATGTTTACCCTAGTAATACTGTATACCCTATATACCCCTATATATCCTGTGCACCCATGATTACCCTAGTAAAACTGTATACCCTGTACACCCCTATAGATCCTGTGTACCAATGAATACCCTAGTAATACTGTATACCTTGTATACCCCTATATATCCTGTGTACCCATGTTTACCCTACTAGTACTGTACACCCTGTAAACCCCTATATATCTTGTGTACCAATGTTTACCCTGGTAATACTGTATACCTTGTATACCCCTATATATCCTGTGTACCCATGCTTACCCTAATAATATACTGTATACCCTGTCTACCCCTATATATCCTGTGTACCCATGCTTACCCTAGTAATACTGTATACCCTGTTTACCCCTATATATCCTGGGTACCCATAAATACCCTAGTAATACTGTATAGCCAGTATACCCCTATATATATATATCTTGTGTACACACATGTTTACCCTAGTAATACCATATACCCTGTATACCCCTATATATGCTGTGTACCCATGTATATCCTGTGTACCCATGAGTACCCTAGTAATATAGAGTAACCTTGTATACCCCCTATCTATCTTGTGTACCCATGTTTACCCTGGTGATACTGTATACCTTGCATTCCTAGTGTAGCAATGTTTACCCTAGTAATACTGTATACCCTATATACCCCTATATATCCGGTGTACCCATGTTTACCCTAGTAATACTGTATACCTTGTATACCCCCTATATATCCTGTGTACACATGTTTACCCTAGTAATACTGACTGAATACCCTGTATACCCCTATATATCCTGTGTACCCATATTTACCCTAGTAGTACCGTATACCCTGTATACCCCTATATATCTTGTGTACCCCTGTTTACCCAAGTAATACTGTATACCTTGTGAACCCCTATATATCCTATGTACCCATGTATATCCTGTGTACCCATGAATACCCTCGCAATACTGTATACCTTGCATTCCTCTATATATCCTGTGTACCCATGTTTACCCTAGTAGTACTGTATACCCTATATACTCCTATATATCTTGTGTACCCATGTTTACCCTAGTAATACTGTATACCTTGAATACCCCTATATATCCTGTGTGTCTACCCCTATATCCTGTATAACCACAATGATTTGAGAAAGACTCTTTTTATTAAAATCAACGACCGAAATACATTATTTACACATTACAAATTCCATGATAAAGTCTGTTTTCTTTTTAACAATACTGATTCATATATCAGCAAGCTAGCTGCTAATTTCATCTTACAAGCATTTGCAAGACGAAAGAAACATAGTTAATTCTACCATTCCATCATACCTGTATTTCCTTAAACTTAGCTGTTTATTATTGTCATTTTAATCAGTAACACCTGTACAAGAATAATACTGAATAATAGGTAATACTGAATAAACTTGTTATTGTTGTTGTTGTTGTTGTTGTTGTTGTTGTTGTATACCCCTATATATCCTGTGTACCCATGTGTACCCTAGTAGTACTGTATACCCTGTATACCCTTATATATCTTGTGCACCCATGTTTACCCTAGTAATACTGTATACCTTTTATACCCCCTATATATCCTGTGTACCCATGTTTACCCTAGTAATACTTTATACCCTGTATACCCCTATCTATCCCTTGTACTTTGTTTACCCTAGTAGTACTGTATACCCTGTCTACCCGTATATATCTTGTGTACCCATCTTTACCCTAGTAATACTGTATACCTTGTATACCCTTGTATATCCTGTTTACCTGTGTTTACCTTAGTAATACTGTATACCCTGTATACCCCTATATATCCTGTTTACCCATGTTTACCCTTGTCATACTGTATACCTTGTATACCCCTATATATCTCGTGTACCCCTGTTTACCCTAGTAATACTGTATACCTTGTGTACCCCTATATATCCGGTGTACCCATGTTTACTCTAGTAATACTGTACAGCCTGTATACCCCTATATATCCTGTGTACCCATGTTTACCCTTGTCATACTGTATACCTTGTATACCCCTATATATTTTGTGTACCCATGTTTACCCTAGTAATACTGTATACCCTGGAATATCCTGTTTACCCATGTCTACACTAGTAATACTGTATACGCTGTATACCCTATATATCCTGTGTACCCATGCGCACCCTATTAATACTGTATACCCTGTATACCCCTATATACCCTGTCTACTCACGTTTACCTAGGTTAAACTTTAAAGGCAATGTTTGTGTCAGGACTGAACACGGCAAGCTTTTGTTTCGAATCATTAAATTCGAGTCTGGATCGGTTTAAGAAGACCATCATTTTATTTATTTATGTATTCTTCACTTTTAAAATATTATGGAACATAACGGTAAAACTCTTAACAGCCAAAGGTAAGAAATACGAAAATTACTCGCTGAAATGATATGTGGCCGGCTTATCGAGTCCGCCGAGTAACAAGTTGAAGTCTTGAGCGTACTCCACTCGATCGCTCCTGCATTTATACTAAAAAAATGGTTCTAATTGAAGTCCTTCATCGATAAAAACCAGAGAATAACGTCCTGGCAAGCAAAACCCAAACATAACTTCATTGAAACCTCAGTCACCGCTTCTTTCCTGTCTTCCTTTTTTCCATCTCGACTTGAACTGCTTTGTTCAATGGCAGAGGTCTCTTGCCTTAACAAGTAGGCCATATATCCGTCTCTTATTCCTTTTTTTCTTGCTACCAAGATTTGTTTATATTTCTGTCTTACCGAATTTCAGTGAGCTGGCTTTCGTACTCGGTTTCAATCTGAAGTTTGGGCCAACATGTTGCCGCTTTTCTCCAGCCATCGCCCACTTGTCGAGCTTCTGATGCTTCGGAAACCTACAAAATCATCCTGTTTCCTTGAAGATATACGCGTTCCTTTTGATTGCAAACAGCAAATCAATACTAAACATTAAAAGCAGAAGACATCCCACGTAATTGTATTTAAAAAGACGTCCATACAAAGTTATTTTCGGTGGCATCCATGCTAAACATTCTGCAAGTTCACTGAAAGTAATTCATTTGCAATTTTTGTTTATCCTCCAACGCCTCGCTTTCATGACTAGGCACCAGCTTTTTCCCTCGTGTGCGCCATTTGTGAATACGGTGTATGAAGAGTCTTCTGTTATTCATGGCTGGTTTGTTTATTGGGTTTTTGGTTGAGAAATGCGTCGCTTTCGGATGGCATCGTTTTCGTTTTTCACCTTGCTTGATGCGTAAGAGGGTTCAAAAGTCTCAAGCGATTCTGGCCTTACTTGATAGCTTTCAGGAGTTGACCCTCAAATGGTAAGCCTGTGTAATTATCGTATTTGTGTTTTTTTTTATGTATCTAATTTCATGAAGTCGAGCGCATTTTATGCGGCAAGTTTATGAACGTTTGTAAGATTTGAGACTTTGATCTGACCGAGTATCAGGTTTGATATAGGCTCACAGAACTTTATAACACGTTTAGATATATTTTCTCACCGTACATAGAAGGGAAACGTTCCGAAGAATATCTAATTATAAATTTGGCTGTAGAAAGAAAGCTTCGAGCGATTTTCTTGCCACGAGTTCATGTTTGAAAAAAGCAAACACTGGGAAGGCGGCTTAAAACATAAACATTTTAAGCTTAAAGACTCACGATTTTTAGACACTTTAATTACTTGGTGAATGAAAATTGTTGCCTCTGTAAAGATCTGTAAATGTTTCACTGAATTATTTTTCTTTTATAGATTGTTAGTAGTCTCTCTTGAAATTTTAAACGCTGTTCCGTTTGTTTTCAGTCGTTCATGAATATTGCTTGCAGGAGTACTCAAAATGCCGCGCGTATCAAACGCTTTTTAAGATTACACATCGTTATAAAATCACTGAATAAAAAATAAACATAATAAATTCTTTATTATGTTGAAGCGTAACTCTGTTGATGTTCATTCACGCTTGTCATTCGCGCTTGCAAAAGTGACAACCTGCTGGCCGTATACTGGGTGATTTTGGAAATTTTTTGAACGGTTTCGCAAAAAGCCCACGATTGATCGTCCTGAATATTATCAATATTGAAAGAGTGCAATTTGTCTCGAATAATTGTGAGATTTTGCATTCTTTCCGAGGTTTGTATGATCAATACAGCGCCTCATAGTACTGTTTCACCTCAGATGTGATGTATAAAAAGTATAAAAGATTTGTTGGCACGATTTTGTAAAGCAAACTTGTCGAACGCAAAAAAATCGGCCTGATCTATTTTTTAAGAATTTATTTTCCACGCCTAATCTACTGTGATCAAGAGCCATTACGGCTCTTGAATCTGATCGCAAGTGATTGCTATTTTTTGGGTGTACACTTTTAGTGATATAAGGCTATCAACTCGATGTAAGATGTTTCACTCTTAAATCACTTAGCCTTTCCCTCAAAAGTCACATGAATGTGCCCTTAAGTTAACTGGTTTGTGGATTACAAGTTTATTGTTTGATTTAAGTTATAAATTTATTAATGGGAGCTTCGCTTTTAGCCCTGGCTAAATCTGTATATTAATAATAATAATAAACCCAAGTCTTTTATCGATAACAAAGCTAACTATAAAATCCTATTTACAATTAATTTCACTTAGAAAACTATTCAGTCAAAGCACTTTCGATTAAATAAAAGACACTTGATTTTGATTGAAAAAATTCATTCCGTTAAAAATTTATCATATATTCGGAAAAATGATAATAATAATAATAATAATCATAATAATAATCATAATCATAATAATACTAATGTTATTGAGAATGATCTAACACTACAGTCTGATAACTTTATAGCGGAGCTCTCGCGCGCGAAGCGCGCAGCGGAGCACCATGGGTAAAAAAATGTGGTAAACTACCCATCCGAGAAAATTTGGTAATCACGTGACCGTACACCGACCGACCGCCCGCCCGCCCGACCGTCCGTCCGCACCACAGACATACCAATGTAAAATAATTCAATTAACAGGTGTGGCAACCCAAATGCAACTTAAGGTTTTATTTGGAAAGAAATCGCATGGCCGCCCGGACTTTTAAAGAAAAAACAACAACAAAGTCGTGTCTTTTTCAACGTTATTTTTGATGTTTAGACTCACGTGGATAACAGAGAAACTGATCTAGAGCTAGTTTCTGAGAACAAAAGAGAAGAATTTTGTAGGAAGAAAAACATGAAAATTCAAAGCGGCTGTGAGACAATGAGAAATGCTAGTGGCCAGCAAGGTGAAACTGAGTGGCAGTGAAAAATAAAAGCGAACATCAACACAGGAGACAATTGGGTAAGAATTCCTCCATAAAAATAATGTGCAACAGTAGCTGAAGTTGTGCAAAACAACGGCAAAGAAGGACGAAAAGCGTGCTGCACGTGCAAATTTTGTTGTTTTGCTAATAAGAAAAAAAAGTGTGCTGCACCTGCAATTTGTTTTTTTTGCTAATTAGATCTATTGATGCCATTTCCATTGGCCTCCCCGTTTAGCATTAGACGATTTAATTTTTTTTGTTTACAAGTTTTATTAACAAGAGCTTCGCTTTTAGCCCTGGCTAAATCTATATATTATGATCTCTCTTTCCCTTGAAGCTGCAACTACACAATTTATTCTACAAACACCATTGGATCCATCATATGTAGAAGAACTGCAGGAGATTACGCTTGTGTGGAACTACACTCTCGATGGTACAGTTCATACCGTCAGTTTTACACGTGATACTGGTGGAGGGAATGAGGAAATTGCTAGGAAGCAATCAGGGAATACAATTTTCCGCCCCGGTTTTCAGAGTGGCCAATTTAGTGCTGATGCATCAGACACTCATGCATGGCTGAAAATAACCAGAGTGCAAAAATCTGATCAAGGAATTTATGGAATTAGTTTGTTTCCCACAGGCATTGGTTTTCTTCAAAATAAGGTGGATGTGTTTGTGAGATGTGAGTATTCACTACATATGTTAGTTGGTTAAACGTGTTGTTGGAGTTTTTTCGTATCAAATAATAATGAAAATTAAAATAATAGCGGAGCTCCACGCGCGCGTGGGCGGAGCCCCATTGCTAAGTTAATCTACCCATCCCAGAAAATTTGGTAATCACGTGACTGTACACCGACCGCCGACCGTCTGTCCGCACCACAGGAAAACCAATGTTTACTCTCACATTTTAGCTAGTTTGGGAGCCCAAGAGAAAACTAATTGCACATCAATGTATTCATCAATGTTGTGATCAATTGACAGCTATCAAAACAGGGCACCCGCTGACCAGTATCACCTGACCATACCGCGGGCTCAAGTGTCGACCCATCGAGGTCGAGTATTTTTTTTGAAGTGATCCGCTGACAAATTACCAGTTTTAAATGATCGCAGGCTCAAGTTTATTTTTCCCAAGGATTCATATCAAATATCTCGTGTTTATGTCACTATGGCTCCGCATTATTAGGATTTTGATTTCAAAGACGATTTCAAACTGACCTCGGAAGCGAAAATTCAGGCAGTTTTTTTTGAAAAGTACTGGCGGGGAAGACCTTTTCTTACCATGGTCACGCGTTGGTCACGCTCTACGTCCAATTTTATACTCTGATTGGTCAAAATTTGACAGGTGAGTTCATGCGGAAAAATTATGCAGCAACTTGAAAGTTGTTTACTTTGATAGCTGAAGCTGACAGAGTTTTGTGTTAACTTGTGATGTTTTTAACTGTCTGTTTCCTCTGGATGTAGAAAATGAAATACAGCTGCTATCAAGAGTCTTCTGTTATTCATGGCTGGTTTGTTAACAGGGTTTTTGGTTGAGAAATGCGTCGCTTGTCAAAATTTGGAAATTCGGTTTAGGATGGCATCGTTTTTGTTTCTCACCTTGCTTAATGCGTAAGAGGGTTTGAAAGTCTCAAGCAACTGTGGCCTTCCTTGATAGCTTTCAGAAACTGAATCTCGAATGGTAAGCCTAAGTAATTATTGTATTTGATGTTTGTTTTTGTTATATCTAATTTCATGAAGTCTTGCACAATTCACGCTGACAGTTTACGCGGCAAGTTTATGCACGTTTGTAGGATTTGAGTCAATGATCTGACCTAGTATCAGGTTTGATATAAGCTTACAGAACTTTAAAAACCCTTCAGATATATTTGCTCACCACAAATAGAAAGAAAACGTTCCGAAGAATATTTAGTTATAAATTTGGCTGTAGAAAGAAAAGTTTGAGCGATTTTCTTGTTTCGAGGAGTTCACCTTCGATAACAGTAAACACCGCGCCGGGAAGCAGGCTTAAGCTTTACGCTTAAAGACTCAGGATGTTTAGAGACACTTTAATACTTGTCCTCGTGAATGAAAATTGTTGTCTCTCTAAATGTTTCACCGAATTATATTTCTTTTTTTGATTGTTAGTAGTCTCTCTTGCAATTTTAATCGCTTGTCCGTGCCGTTTGTTTTCATCGTTCATGAACATTGCTTGCAGGAATACTCAAAAATGTCGCGCGTACGTATCAAACGCTTTATAAGATTGCACATCGTTATAGCTGAAACCATTAAATAACAAACAAAATAAAAAAATAAATTCGCTATTAAAGTTCATTCAAACACTCGACCACACTGACAGCTCGCACTATAGAAAGGAGAACCAGCTGGCCGTATGGGTGATTTTGGAAATTTTGGAACGGTCTTGCTTAAAGCCGGCGATTGATCGTCCTGAATATTGACTGAGTGCAATTTGTCTTGAAAAATTGTGAAATACTGCATTCTGCCCGAGGTCTGTATGATAAATAGTACTGTTTAACCACAAATGTGATGTATAAAAGTTACAAAAGGTTGGTTTAAACACCCCCAGATTTGTTAGCAAGAATTTGTAAAGTAAACCTGTCGAACGCAAAAAAATTTGGCGTCATTTGTTTTCCAAGAATTTGTTTTCGAGGCCTAATCTACTGTGATCTTGAATGTGATCGAAGATGTTTGCTATTTTTTGGGTGTACATATAAGGTTATCAATTCGATGTAAGATGTTTCACTCTTAAATCACTTAGCCTTTAACTGATTTGTGGATTAAAAGTTTATTGTGTGATTTCAATTATAAATTATTAATTGGAGCTTCGCTTTTAGCCCTGGCTAAATCTATATATTAATACTGACAGTGAAACCTCTATTAAGAAGACACCTTTGGGACCTTCCCAAGTGTCCGCTTAATAGCAGGCGTCCACTTAATAGTGGTTTGTAAAAATTGCACAATGTTTGTTAACGCTTTATTTTCAACAGTTTCTCTGACTGTGATAACGTTCCATGTTGTTAAGGTCAAGTTCGTAACCTTTCATTACCAACGTTAATTTGTTTGTAAATGCAAAAGCCTGAACTGGCTATAGTAACAGGAGGGCATTTTGCATGCGCATGCGTGAATCCGCTGAACGACAATACCGTGGGTGCATCAAATCTGATGGCGGGAAATCGAAAACTCGCGTGTAAAGTTACAGTCCTTTTAAAAGCCATTTCGTTTGTGCTTTGAATACCGTACTTTTCTACAAAAAATATTCTCCATGACAAAAATCGGACTTTTTCTACGCGGGTTTTCACTTGTAGATTTTTCAGCAGTAGGTTTTCTTGGCCTTTAAAGACTTTCAAGACTCAACGCCAAAAGTCATGTTCCTGTATAAGTCTGATTTTCACTGGCAAGGCAATGCATTTCTATGGTTTGATTTCCAAACTCGTGGTTTTACTTAGGGAGGAAATTCATCTTAGCAATGTTCTGCTGCTTTAAGACAAAAAGCGAAAAAAAAAATTACCACGCGAGGTTTATTTATTAGCGCGATGTCTCATGTTAAACTGATCGCGGAGACACGCGTTTATATATCCCACAAAAACATGAAATCTATGGAGTTTTTAGAGTTTTTCGAAAGTTTTCGCGGAAAAATTTATAAAAATATTCTCCTATAGGAAATGAAGAAGGAATTTAGTTTGAGACAGCAACAACTACAAGTGATTATGTAGCACATAATCATTCATAAGCTCAGTTGCAGACAAAACGAATACACATACTCCGAAAAAACGAATAGTACTTTTATTTTTCTTTAACTCTAAAAGGTACATAGACTTTTCCTAAGCTACTATTTTGAAGCGACTCTTGAGTAACAGTTCCTGTGATCCACAATCGATTTCTTGTTATTAATTTATATTTGATGACAGTAGTAATCTATTGAAAACAGAGAATGGACATCACTCCATAAATCTAACTGACGATGTTGTTCACCTTCAAAGCCTGTTTGAACATAAGACAGGAAGTTTGTTAAAGGGGTGCATATAATGTGTTTTCCTCAAAAAATAAATACTTCTGCTAAAGGACCCAAATGAGCTGGGATGCGACAACAAACACGACACAAATGGATGTATGAATTTGTCTGTTATTAATGTCTCTGTTGAGAGCTTTTTACTGTATCCAGATGAACCCCTTATATAAGTTGTACATCATGGAAGAATTTTCAAGCAGAAACTGATACATTAAACAAGGATGCGGTTCAATACAGAGGAGAAGCTGGTCTCAGTCAACATCCTTCGTGAATGAAATGTCTCACAAATTAGCATATCAACAAATGTAGTATCCACAAAATATATCATTTAGGAATAAATGCGATTTTTTTGCAACATAAGCCAGGATTTATTTAAAAGGTGTATTTATAACGTTTCTTTTTCGTGCTATTTTGGGGTTGGGGAGTTAGGCTAGATTTTCTTTAAAACGCCAAAATGTTATATTTATTTGCATAATGAGATGTAAACAAACTGTGTACCATCAAAATAAGGTGGAAAAAGATCAGAATTCAAACCGATTGCTGTAATTTTTTTTCCTTTGTATAACTAAATGATAGAATATTCTTATTTTCAAAACACAATCTTACTGCCGTCATTATATTGATTTAAATTTATAGTTGAAGTGCGAGGACGTACCGGACAAGAAAGCTAAAATTACTGCAGAAGGCGATTTTTCACAGCCTTCATCAAAGCGCCATTCGTTCGCGGAAGTATTCTTAGTTTCATTAATCATTAACTTAATCTGGGGAGAAAGGCAAGATTTCGAGATAAACAAGCCAGAGAAAGGGTGAAAAACAGTTTCACGGGAGAATGGACACTTTTGATTAGCCACTGTATTCCTGAAACGATTATGTTCGATTTTAGAGTTATGCTATTGAGAAGAATTAAGTATCCATAGGATAATTGTTTAACGAAAAACTATCATACTGACCTTTTCCTCCTGGTCAAAAAATGTCAGGTAGTAAGAACATTCAGTCGCCATCTTGTCTTCGATGTACTGTTTTACGAAAGGAAAGACTGTCCTCTCAAGGGCGACAGCGAGGCTACAATAAACTCACTTTCATCGTAGAAATACCTCGATACCTTAAGGAACATGTTTGTGGAATGTAGCACTCAATACACGTCATTCAGCTCCAGAAAACGGCCTGCAAATGCTGGTACTGAACGTAAACAATTCACAGAAAATACCTCTGTGACACTTCAACAGCCCATATTGAAGCATGCGCATACAAAATACCCTCCTGTTGGCTACAGTACGTATTTCAAGGACGTAATCCAATACTACTATTGTCAATTCAGTCCGGTGTCCGCTTAATAGAGGTTTTTAACAATTTAAATGAACCACATGCTATTTATTTTAGTGTCCGCGTCCGCTTAATAGAGGTGTCCGCTGTATAGGGGCTCGTTATAAAGGGAAATATAAGACGCTAATTTCGGGACCAGGCATAGTGTAGGTTCCACTGTAATTAATGTTGTATTTTATTGTTTTGAAAACAGGGTTAGAGAGAAAAATGATCTCATTCTTGTATGTGGTACTTAAAGCAATAAAAAAATCATTCAATGGCTGATCAAAAGTATTTACACTGTATCTGACACCAGGCAGTAAGTAAAAGCTCCCTTAGTAGCATTTTACTCAGTCAAATATCTAATGACACCGAAATTTTCATTAGGATATTAATTAACAGGTAATCCAACACCATGGGGGTTCAAACAGGAGTCATTTCAGTCTAGAAATTTTAACCGTGAAAATGAAATAATCGGCATGTCACGAGAAAGTGAAAAATAAGAAATCTGAGTCCCAGACAGGATTCGAACCAATGACCTCCCAATCACCGGGCGGGCGCTCTATCCACTTGAGCTACGGAGACCTTACGGAGAATGAGGCCATATTCTAGGTTCATATTTGACACACTCCCTGCATACTGCTAGGATCAGCAGTGTCAATGTCGTACTGTGAGTTGAAAGAATCAAAGATGGTAAATTTAAAGCTCGGTGAAACAAATGTGAAAATAATATAATTTTCATGTCACGAGCGTGGGACAAAGAAAAAATCTGAGTCCCCGACAGGATTCGAACCTATGACCTTAGAAGCCAGCTGGAAACTGTCCTCGACATCAGATTGGTTAATGTCTGCATAAAAGAATATGGGTTATTTAAAGCAAGTCACACTTTTGGGGTCCTTGCTGTAAGTCTAGTATTTAGGTTTACCCAGGGCTAGAAGCGAAGCTCCCATCAACATAATAAAAATTTATTATAATCAAACAACTAACTTGTAATCCACAAATCAGTTAACTTTAGAGCACATTCGTGTGACTAAGGCTAAGGCTAAGGCTAAGTGAGTTTAGAGAAAAATAATTTGCAAACAGTCCAAGGGTGAAACAAATCACTGTACATGTATGCACACCCACATATAGCAATCATCTTTGGTTACAGTAGATTATAGTACCTACACAACCTTTATTTTATAAGGTTAATTGGAAAGCCCCGAAATATAATTTTATATATACACGATAGTCCTCGGTGGCAGCCAATTTACACGTTGTAATTTGAAGGTTGCATTCCTCTGTCTAAGAGGGACGCCAAAATAAGAGAAAAATCAGGCCTGAGATGTTGTGTTCGACAAGTTTACTTTACAAAATCTTGCCGACAAGGAAAACAATATCATGAGGCGCCGTTCTTTTATCATACAGACCTCGGACAAAAATTCCTTTTTTTGTCCTGTTCAAGTGTTTAATTGTGCAATTTTTTTTTTTAAATTTTGCAAGACAAATTGTACTCATTCTATATCCAGGACGATCGAAACACGCGCTTCCTTTGTACAAGAAATTACTGCATAGAATTGACCGCATGATCTCTACTCAGACGTTGTTTTATTATTCGTTTCGTTCTTTTCGAAGACATGGGCGAGCGCGAAGCGCGAGAACGAGCCGCGGATTTGCTCTTTATAGCGCGCGCTTGAGGGGTATTGAGAAATTAGAGGGTCTGTGAACAGGCTATTGACCTCATTATAAAATGTGAATGAAGAAAATTCCATAATGAATTCCATAATATTTGGACTGTTAAGTCAGAACAGTATGCTCCTATGTGGTATGCAGGGTAACAATTCTTGCAGTAGCCACCGAACCATTTCTGTGAAGATTGAAACTTGTTTTGACCGCCGAGCAAAATTTTGCTTTGTGTCTGCGGTGGATTATTTCATTTTTAGCATACACGTATTGCATTTTGTCCCAAAATATTATAAAGAAAAGAAACGTGTTGCAAAGCGAAGAAGACTACAAATGCTCTTTCTAGACATGCAGACATGAATGTACTGGCTTTTACATGTACTTAATCCTTGTGTTCATTACAGTGTAATTAAAACTTCAGTATCAAACATTTGAACTTACAGAATGAGATGTACATGATTTTAAAAAACCTACGTGTACCAGTTAGTTATATTTCCTCGAAATTTTAATGCGCTTTTTGTGTGTGGAATCCTTTTTGTTAAGGAAGGCTATTTCTAACGTTCTTTCAGATGAACCAAATGTTACCATCAAACACTGTTCTACAAATGTTACCGAGGGCGATAATGCCGCAGTGTCATGCAATGCTACAGGCAGTCCTACACCTGAAACAGCGTGGATTAGAGAAAAAACAGGCGAGGTTTTATCATACAGTAAGATTCATCAGATAACAGGTATTAACAGGAATGAAGCAGGTGCTTATGTGTGTCTCGCATGGAATGGCATTGGAAAAAACAACTCAAAGTCTTGTTTGGTTGTTGTACAATGTAAGTGTACTATTTTATTTCTCTTTATTACTTGGGCATGCTTGGAGATCCATGTAAGTATTTAAGTTCTCGTGGTGGAAAAAAAAAGTAATCTCGTCTGATCCTTTTGGCAAGAAAATTGAGAAAATGTCTAAAGAAAAAACAAATGGTAGGGGTGTTAAGAGCGACGGTTAGGAAAAATCGACCAAAATCTTAATTTCGTGGCAAGAGTTGAAAAAAAATCAAATTGTTCCCGCCAAAAGCCTTTTATTGGTGTGAAAAATTAGGAGATCGGTTTTCGATGTCGGAGTCTCAGACTGCCCTAATTTTTAACCTGAAATTCGCTAACATCAACTTGACTCGCGTTCGCAAAGAAAGCCGCATGGAGAAATTAGGACACTTTCCATGAACAGAAGAATTATTTGCCTTCTATTTGTCTTCTTCAGAAGATACTTTCAGGGCAATAGGGAAGCTCGTCGTACTGAAATATTTCAAAAATGAGGGATAGGTTTTCAGGATAACAAAAATTTAAGTTCGTTACTCATTTTCGACAGCAATTTCTAACAAATCTAAATCTCCTCATACCGTTTAAATCACACATTTCGACATTCACATACCTGTGAATTGGCTTGGGTTATTGGTGGAAATCTCTGTGCGACACCATCGAAGTTTAGGAATTTTCATGACAGGCCGACAGTAATTGTGTGAAACGCACAAAAGTAGCTGTTTATTGCCTAAAGGCTCGTTTTCGTACTTCTTGTAGGTTTTACAATTGGAAAGTTGCTTTTTCCAATCAAAGAGTGGGGTGAAAAGGACCAACTGGGTCAGTTTTAGCCATTTGGAAACACTGAACTCTACCAGCAGGCGTGACAATCTTTTCCGTGACTGCACGTGACATAACGTCCGTTTGAAGAGACGGAGCTGGTCAAAATTACATTCACGGAATCACGGTAGTAGCGCAACGCAGTTCTTGGAAGAGTAACGTTTTTGATGCCGACAGTATTTTGAAGAAGAAGCACGTAGTCATTTTTTATCGAAAAATAAGGAATTTAACAATGGTAATTCGCTATAAGGGTGACGCAACAGGAAGATGTTTCGTCTTGTTACTTTGCTATCGAGGAAACTTGGAGCCGTTAAATAAGTTATTTTGGTCACCCTTCACTATATTTACCGGAGGCTGCCTTCAGGAACCCAACCCAGTTCTCAGGTATGTTTTAGATGAATGTGTAAATGGGTGAATAAACGAGAACTGGGAAAATTTGGAGCTATACCACATGAAGAATAATGCCGCAAAAAAAAAAAAAAAAAAAACTACTAAATTTTTTTCTCGATATTGCTTTGCAAGTATCTTCTAGTGAAAGAAGAGTTGTTTTGTTGATGGAAAGTGTCCAAATTTCTCCTTGCGGCTTTATTTGCGGATGCGAGGAGAGTTGATGTTAGAAATTTTCGGGTTGAAAATAAGGTCATTTTAAGACTCCGACCACGAAAACTGATGTTCTTACTTTTCTCGAAAATAAAACGCTTTTTGCGAGGACAACTTACATCAACTTAATAGCTATTTATGGACAAAAAAATGAATGAAATCGATTTTTCAGCTCTTACCATTCGATGGTCGATATTTCCTGACCGTCGCTCTTAAAATGTATTTGTTACTGTGGTTTTACTTAGTTCTTTTTTTTTCTACTTACGTTATTATGTAATGCCATTACATGTAAAATTTAGTTTATTGAACATACAGTATGTCCATGTATTAGTTTTACTGGACAATAGGCCATTTGCACGATGACGTCTTTTAATTAACTATTAGCCAGAATTCATTTCATTTTTCATACAGTGTATTTAAATATGGTAATCCAAGTGAGGTTTAAAGTCTTTGAATAACAAAAGCCCCTATTTGAACAGAAAAGCAAAACCCTGTGGAAACCAAAGTACGCCCCAGGCTGCCAGAAGTAATCACCCTATGACGCCGTGTTCTTCCTTATTCCCTGTCCTACCTGTAAATTTCCACTTCTGGGAGGTGATGAGGGTTTTCGATAATTTAATACCGAAATGAGAAAGAAGGAAGATGGGAGAAATGTGTATGGTAGTAGAAATACCAGCTCAAGAGAAACTCTGGTAGCAATCTTTTACCAGCCTCAAAAACGGCGCCGGTATACTTCACAGTTTTTCCAACAGGATGTGTAAACATCTGAAGAGTGTAGTTTTAAATGTAGTTCTACTACTCCTTCATCCTCGGAGACCCTGAGGCAGTCATTCGGGCGGGGAGAAAAGGCGCGACGAAAGTTTTCAAGCTCGGGCGTGAGAGTCGGTACCCAGGGGCTCTTCCACCCGTGCTTGAAAACTTTCGTCGCGCCTTTTCTCCCGGCCCCACTGACTGCTCCTGGCTCTCCGAGGATGGTACTCCTTACAAGCACACTAAAAAATTCCCCAGCTAAACTCCAGAGATGGAGCAACAAGAATCTACAGGTACCACATCCATAATGGTGCAAGGGAATGATCAGAAGATGGAAGGGGAGATGTGGCAGCGAAGTCTGGAACCGAGTTTACATGATCGCCCCAGTTAAGAAATTTGGCCGAGTCAGACTGAATACCAAATGTCCTTCAAAGCAAATACGGCGGAGGATACAGACGTGGAAGGACGATCAGTTTTTGCTCGGTTTTAAGTTTTGCCGCGTCCAAACATAAAGAACTTTATTAACGGAAGTGTTAAACCTCAGGAGGCGTGATGTATGAACAGTTCATGGGTGACCTCACTTATCGTGGTTCGGCATCTCGGCAAGTTCAGTTAAGCTTATTGAAATATCCCGTTTAATAAGGACGTGAATTTTCGAGCGACCAGCCTGCTCCAATCTCTTATCGTTTTTCCACTTACAGTGGTATTGACACTCTCTTTTTTATCCTAAACGTGTTTTTCGAGCACACTATGTTAGTATGAGTCTTGCAAAAGTCATATGTGCATGTTCATTAAACTAATTTTCTACTTCGCTGTTCGTAAGTTTGTTTGTACACCACAACAAATATTTTTGGGAGTAAATACAAAAGAAAAAGGGCCGGCCAATTTAGTAAAAGGCAGGGGTAAATGTTCCAACCACTTTGCTTCATCTATACTGGGTCTGTCAGTATATTAGCTATTTTTCAAATCAGGAGGAGACGAGTTTATTACACCTTCACAGGAGTATCGTTTGAGTGATAATCAATAAATTTCCAACAGCAATACCGTATTTAGTAATTTTATATTAGATAGAGACTTCGGGTTTAACTATTTCCTTGAAATTGTTTGTGCAAAAATTACCCAATAGTTCTGGGGACAAGAGCTAGGCTAACCCAGCTGCTAATAAGAGTGAGTACATCAGAGAGGGGTATGTGTTGAGAAAATCGCTCAAAGGACTCAAGTACAAGAAATAGAAAGAGCAAAGTACTTTATGTGTTGCAAAGTTTATAGAGAGAATCAGAGGGAGGTTGAAAAATGTACAACTTCAATTGTTTGTGTAAGTTATGAATCTGATATCTCAAAAACTAACATTTCCAAATTCCAATTCCACCAGGAATCGGGTAGACGAAGAACCACTTTGTGGATGTACTACCTCCAAATCATTATTATTTACTATTTTATTATTATATACAACTAAAATACTGAAAAGGTAAAATTGATTTTTTTTTATCAACCATCAAAAGAAGTTGTTGTCCCTTAAGCCCAATCCCCTGAACAGTTCTTTGGCCTACAGTGGAGGTCAAAAGTGTTGGGACCTTTTCAGAGATATTAGTAAAAGTAGCGACCTCTCCCCTTTCACCCCAAACAAAGTTGAATTTTTTCAAATGGGTGGAAATTACTGCTTCTTTTTTGGCCACAACATTGCTGGGGGGGGGGGGGGGGGGGGGGAGTGGGGAGACGACGAGATGAGCCCAAAGTGGATCAAAAAAATTGTCATTAAGGGCCGATCGAGTCCTAAGGGATTTTTCACAGTCCCAAGTTATAGGAAAACCTTTGCATTACAATTGTTAAAGTGTTTTTTTTCTTTTTTACCAAAATGCTTTCTATGCGCTCGAGGTGATCCGTCTGTCGCGCTAAGGAATTACGGATACGTTGCCAAGGGATGTTCGGCGTGAACATTCAGTTTACCCAAAAGGAACTAAGTGATTACTTGAGCGACGTGTTTTTGATTGTGTTTTTAAAGGGATTTAATGCTGGTGTTACTCTCTGGAATGTGCACTTAGAAGACTCAAAAGACATTTCTTAGCGAAGGCACAATAGGACCCTTTTTATACCCTACAAACTGACATTCTTAGGCCCGGCCCAGATATACTTGGAGCGCGCTCTGTAGGTACGCTGTCAACGGTGAACACAAAGACATGAGAAAATTTCAGAAGGTTTTCTTACACTTTTACGATCAAACAGCAAAATTAAACGGTAAGCATAATTCCTTGTGACTTCTGCTTGGCAATTAATCAAGGATGGAGAATTAAGAATCTCAATCATGATTTCTTGTAGCTGTAGTAAAACCGTAAACATCTCTGAAAACTCTTCTCCTCGACTCACAGCCGCCGCACTTAAATATCGCGAACAATAAATTTTGGGCCTATCACTTGAAAATATAAACTCTTCTACATACGTATTGGAGGGTTGGCCCTTCGTTTAGTCTGGAGAGCCTTCATTTTGAGAGGTAAAGTGAGTCAAAAAGTCGGGTATCGAGGAACAATGAATGTTTTTGTAGTAAACCGCATCTAATCACAAACGCAAGACCAAAAGAAAGGGAAACGTAAGCTCCACATTACCGCGGAAAAAAATTGGTTAAAGCAAAGAAAGCAACGACCATTAGGACCGAAAACGAATTCATTTCAACACGGTCGAATTGCTGAGAAGACAAACTTATTGTTCTTAACCTGTTTCGCGCATGCTCGCTACAGTTCTTGAATGATTGACAGATTTCTTAACTGGGGCGATTATGGAAAGCCGAAAAGCGGCAAGATCAAAGGCCGTTGCCAGCCCATCGAATCAGCATCTTCTAGATATTGTAAGCGCCAGTTGGTTATAAAGAATAACTCGGGGGATTGGAGCCAATCAGAAAATGCGAAATATTTTGAATACATAATAGTGTTAATTATTACAAATATTTCACCAATTTTCATTGGCTCAAAGCCTCTGGCGTTAACCAATTGTGGGAGATGGGAGCAATTATTCCACTGATTCAAAGATATATTGGCTTGGAAAAGAGGCTTATCGATGGTATATTTGATTGGAAATTAGGCTGCATAGGCAATATACCATTGATCAACCTCATTTCC
>NC_133210.1:18609980-18702480 GCF_958299795.1 Porites lutea
TTTATTGAGGAAGAGATAGAAAATTGACCGTTGCTCAACTAAAGTGTTGGTTAAAATGCCTCCGTATAAATCAAAATGGTAATATAAAGAAGGAACTGTTGGAAAGGTAGTTGTACATCATCATCCGGCTTCGCGCGATCGCTCAACTGTTTATGCTGTTTATTTTCAACTAAAAGTTTACATAGCGGTTTAGACACATGTTTTCATACAAAATTTGCTTTCTCAGGGTCAAGAACCTGGAAGCAATAAAAAATCTAAAAATATATGACCCTGACCAAGAGCGGAGCTTTACTAAAACAAAGTTTGCGAGACGGCCTCGCAATAAAGAACAGAGGGAAAATTGGGAAACCGCGAGTGTTGCGGCAAACCACTTCAGGAACTATTCCACCGTTGATTCAGCATTTGGTGATGGTTTTACCGCCCTTCCCACGTTCGTTCCGACTGATACATTAGAATATACCTACATAAGCTATCTCTGAGCCCCGGGTAACCTAAGTCATATATGACATATTTTTATCTGATTTCCTATAGGAGGCCCAGCAAAGCTCCCTGAGGTAAACAACATCATCCTCGGAATTTAGACTCGCACACACTTGGAGGTCGTTAAAAAAAATGAGAGCATTTCGAGCCCTTTAGAACTTGCAAACTCGGCAACGGCATCAGCAGATTTCCTGGTGTTCTTTTTACAGTTCTTTAGGTGTTCTAATGTATCAGTCGGAACGAATGTGGGAAGGACCGTAAAATCATCAACAAATGCCGAATCAACGGTGGGAAAGTTCTTGAAGTGGTTTGCTGCATCTCGCGGGTCCCCATTTTCCCTCGGTTCTTCAATCTGTCTCCCTAACTTTGCTTTATATAGTGAAGATCCTCTCTGGTCATGGTCATATATTTTTAGATTTTCATTGCTTGCAGGTTCTTGATTCTGAGAAAGCAAATTTTGTATGAAAGCACGTGTCTTAACCGCTATGTAGACATGTAGTTGAAAATAAATGAACAACATAAACAGTTGATCGATCGAGCGAGGCCGGACTAAGTACACCTACCTCTCCAATAGTTCCTTCTTTCTTCTTTCCTTAGATTTATGCGGCGGCATTTGAATCAAAACTTCAGTTGAGCAACGGTCAATTTTTCTATCTCTTCTTCAATAAACCTAGCACCAGGAATGTCCTCTGGAGTAAGATCGACTTGATCGTCTGCCGTGTTAGTTATTTTAAATTGCCGTGAGGGGTATTAAGCCTCACTTCCATGCAACTTTCGGTTTTTTCTGGAATCGGATTATAGCTGATTCGATAATGGTTGTTTTGGGCATTTCGGAAGCTATTGTTTGGTGCTCACTCAAGTAAATCATTGCATTGTTCCATATGCCCGAATGGCCAATTACCAAAGCAACCGTTTTTGTTTTAGCTGTATAAGAACTAAGAATTCAAAAGTTGAAAGAGCTAATTGAGTTTGACAATTTGTGCAGTTAGCAGCTGTTTGCAAGCAATATTGAAGGAAGTTGGGTGGCAAAAAGGTTAATGAGCCATACATTCTTTATTCAACGTGGAGTTTTCTACAGGCGAATCCTTAGCATGGGCTTACTATTATCTAATGAATGAAATAAAATGAAAATTCTGAATATTGAAAGAGCAAAACAATTTCACTTGTCCGTGAAAATTTGAGCCCAATTTACCAAATAATTTCGGAGGAATTCTCTTTGAAAAAGAACCAAAATTTACAAAACAATGTAGGAGCTCATTAATGTTTTACCACCGAGTAATTTTGTAGTTTTCAACTGCTGCTATTTTCTTTGTTACTGATTTTAAAGAGCTGAAACTTGTAAAAACTGAATGAATTAACCAGCTCTTTTAACTTTTGAACCCAAATGGTATATACGGCTACATCTTCGATGGGTTAACTCGCATGCTAATGAGCAAAAATGTGAACAATGACGTCACGATGAATCCGCCTATAAGAGAGTTTCTCCGAAACCATTCGGTATATTGGGCCCAAATTTTTAAGAGATAACTGAAATTATGTTCTTTGAATATTAAAATGAGTGATAAGCGTACTTCAACGAGGTTAAAGTATATACATGGTCGTTTTATTTTGTTTGGCATGATGTTCACATCTCTAGCACAGGGAGCGGAAAAGTTATTTGTGATGACAAGCGAAGCGATTGCACGAATCGCCTCTGTTACTGTAGGATCGATGATGAACTTGACATATCAAACCGTCATTAGATCGTGTTACAGACCTGGTAAAATATTATTTGATGATCGGTGGGAACGAAAGTCGCCCGGACGCATTCGGAAAGGGAAGCTTTTCGAGCGAGGCACGAAGTGCCGAGTAGAAAAAGACATGATTAATGGCGGGTTGAAAATTGGCCCAAATTATTGTTATCCCTTGTCTCTTTATTATATGTTAGTCGCTTTTATTCGTCCGCAGTCATTACCTTCAGCGGTTTTCCGGAGCATTGAATGATATTTACCAGGTTAATAAGACGATCGAATGACAGTTTGCTCGATTCTACCACAACTCACGGTTTACATTCATTTAGGTATGCATCTACAACACTGTGGAATAGACTCCCTGAGGACCTGAGGTCTACGACATTTCTAATAGGGAGTTTAAATTCAAAGTGCGACAAATTTCGTTTGAACAAATAGAGTAATACAAGAAATGGGTAGTTAAATTCATTTCTTATAGTGCTTTGTTTCCTTTCATTTATTTTATTTTTATGAATTATTTAGGACACTAATTTCTTTAATTAATTATTCAGTTTCTTCTATCTCGGAGATATCAGCTTTAAGATCTACACTGTAAATCTGAGGATAAATAAAGGTGATGGTGATGCATGTACAGTACAAAAACAAAAGCGATGCGCGATATTAACCGTGAAATTTACCTACAATCAACAATCAAGGCCACAAATAACTCCTCTGCTCTTTGTGTCTCGTTAATTGTTAAGTTTAGCCTAGTGTGACCGCAACAGATCAGGGAACGTTGCTAAGTGAGAGTAGATAATCTCAAACTGCAAAGATAAAATCATAATTTTACTCGGTAGTCATTACTGTCGAATAGGCGAGTTTCGTATTCCCGGGAGGCCTAGGACGAGTGCTTGTTTTTGCGCGAAAGCGAGGCTAATGCGGGTCACTTCTCACCAAGAAGACAAACAAACATGAGAAAACTGCGGCTGAGTTGCCGAAAAAAAGGAAAATTTGAAATGTTGAAGGGTTTTGGAGGTCTCAAGGCTTATTTTCAGGCTTGAGAAATCATTGTTTCAAACAGCAAAAGGAAAATAAGCTCGTCATCATAAAGAAAAACGAGTCTAACCAGAAATAGACCAAAATAGTGGTCGGTTAGTGAGTTCAATAAGATGGTTTCAAAATCCTTAAAAAAGTATGGTTCTAACGTCGATGGTTAAAACGTCTTTAAGCCATACCTTCCATTGGAGTGTACGTACTTGTCGAAAGCATGCAAGTTAAACTGAAAGCTTCTTTTTGGTTGACATCTTTTCTAACAGAGGCTGCAAAATCCTGTGTATTTGAAGAAAAAAAATTAACCGACGGGGCAGACGTTCTGCATAAATTTCTTCCACTGTAAAGGCGTTAAATCGTTTTAAACGAAGATGACTAAAATAGAATAAGTTTATTTATACATAAGCTTACGTTATTTATCTTAATATTCAGTCACATAAAGAAAAACGTACTCACATTTCACTCGACAAGCGACTCGAATACAGAATTTTAACAGACGATATACTGAGCAGTTTAAACTCCATTTTACAGATAAACACGGGAGTAAAATAGAATACTAAGAAGTAATTATAAGATAATTAAAGGGAATGATATATTGTTATTTTAACAAACTAGGTTACTCTTTACAAGCTCAAAAAGTTTACTTCTTGTTTTAGCTTCGTCGCTTTTTTCCTTTCCTCTGTTAAGTACGATCAGGTTTTCCGCAATTTTGTTGTTTGAAACAGATGTCCCTTTGGCTTACCGGTAGAGTTTAAGCTTTAAAATCTTACTATTTTAAAGATTTCTATTGTTTACCAGCGACTCAGTGGCAAACTACCTAAAAAAAAAATAGATGTTTGTTTTTGTTTTTTGCAAAGAAATCAACCCGCATTAGCCTCCCAATCGTGCTCGTCCCGGGGCCGTCGAGTAGTACGAAACTTGTCTGTTGGATATCCTAAATTGGCATATCCTTGCACTAAACTCGTCGTTTTTTAACGTCTTATGATCTGATTGAAAGGTAATGTAAATTTACAGTTGTTACAATATTTTGTTCCACAGTCATTGCAGACAAGACGATAAACGTAACAATGAAAATCACAAGTGAAAGCTGCGCTGATGGAGAATACAATGATTGTTTCTTATCAACGAGACTTTCTGATGCGGTAAAATATCCGAGGCCGTCTTTCTTTCCTTATTTCTTTTTTCAGTGTTTTGTGTGTACTGTTGTTAGGCTTGGTTAGGTTGAATTGGACTTCCTTAGGAGTAATTTATTTCACTGTGTTTTGCTTTTGACTCTTTTACCGGGATTCACAGCCTTAAGGTGGCTCGATACAGGTTTTTAGGGTCAATGCCTCCCAAGTTTGAGCATAAACTACGTCGCCAAAAACAAAGATTTGCAAAAATTGGCACCACAGTTGTATTAGATAAAGATGAAAATTTGTTATGATCAGGGTTGCAATGACATCGGAGTTGTAGTAGCAACGAAATAACGCTATTACTTATTTTACTCGCAGCAGTATTTCTCGGCACTGGGAACTGTTCTTCCAAAATCGTTCTCGGGAGGTTTTTCCTCCAATAGGCGATGTTGGTGAAGTTTAATCGAAATCTGTAAGAGCGTTATGGAGATATTTTGGGATAAAGTTTTTATGGTTAGAAATGCGGTGACAAATTAGCGAATAATTTTCAAACCTTTACAAAGATTTTAAAAAAATTAAGATTCTTGAGATTATCCTTCCTGTTATTAAAGGCCCTTATTAAAATAGCCCTTATTAAAATTGTAGCCCTTATTAGAATTGTAGCCCTTATTAAAATAAGGCCCCCGCTATAATTCGCTAATATTTTGTCAGAAATTTTTGTTTACAAGTGAGAGCCTCTCATTATTCAGGATATTGTCTCCAAGTTTCATATTTTCGTGCACAACAATAACTAGCATTTTTTCATATTTCAAATGCATTGTTAGTTACTGCTCTTCACGTGAAAATGAAACTTGGAGACAATACCTTGAATAATGAGAGGCTTTCACTTGTAATAACGAAACTTCCGATAAAAAATTAACCAATTGTAGCCGTTATTTTACTGCCTTACAATATATCAATTATCTTGAAAGTAAAAGGTCGTATAACAGGAAGGTTAATGTCAAGAATTTTAAATTTATAAAAAAAATATCGAGCAGTTTAAAAATAATTCGCTAATTTGTTAAAGAAGACCAAAATGTTTACAAAACCGTTAACAAGAGCGCCTCGATACATACTAATCAAATCCTTCTTTCTAGCAATCGGCAGGAGCTATCTCCATGATCTTTCACGCACGTTTTTAAAAAGATTGAAACTAATATGAGGTGAAATTGCATGTCAAAAGCCCTTCGTTTTCTACAGATAATGGCCAAACATCAAGATTGTCCATTTTTTACTGTGTTTCTAACCATAAAAACTTCATCCCAAAATATCTCGATAACGTTCTTACAGATTTCGCTTAAACTTCACGAACATCGAGGCCGTTACTGGAGGAAAAAGCTCCCGTGAACGATTTTGGAGGAACAGTTCCCAGTGCCGAGATATACTGCTGCAAGTAAATTAGATAATAGCGTTATTTCGTTGCTATGACAACTCCGATGCCGTTGCAACCCTGATCATAACAAATTTTCATCTTTATCTAATACAACTGTGGTGGCAATTTTTGGAAATCTTTATTTGTTCCTGGCGACGGAGTTTATGCTCCAACGTTTGAGGTATTGACCCTGAAAAACTGTATCGAGCCATCTTAAATACAAATAGTCCATTTTGCAGTTAAAGGTGAAAACGAGGCTGGGGTTGATATTGTTTTGATACAACCCTACCTGCTTTATTATGTAAATCATGTTGTACTTTATGCTACCTAGTCAGTATTATTTATTAATAAGCATATTAATTTCCAAAAGTAAGAAGAGAGGTTTGTATCAAAACAAGGTCAAACTGAGCCTTGCGTTCACTTAAAGTTATACTAAGGCCACAACTGTAAAATGGTCCATTTCTTTCCAATTGGACGCACCCTCATGGGAAAACGTCCAGCTTTTCTGTTAATTCTGTAAGTAAGGGCATATTTTTTTCTCTCCCCAAGGTGTAGTTTTGATGCATTTTACTTCTGCTCTTGTTATAGCTTAAGGAAGTATTTTTCAATGAAAGCAGCTATATCAGTGCCACTGTGAGGAATGTCAGGTATATATTTACAGTATATTTATTTATTTTTTTAAATTTTTTTCTAAGCTTGCGAGAGGGTGGAATCCTCCAAATCCTGCAATCTGATTAGTTCCAAGAGCGGGCAGTTTTTTTTACGATCTTGCCCGCTAACCCGGGTGAAATCGTTGGCAGCTTCAGTCACAAGTTTGTTTGCTGTTTGTGAACAAGCAAAAACCGTGATTTTAAAACCATTTTCCTTTTAAAACTTTCGCTATTATTAGCATTAGCTGGGGAAAAGTAAATTTTATTATTCAGACAAAAACTCTAAGGTAGAATCAAGCAAGTCAGCTAGGGAAACCGCTAAAGTAAAGCAAAACAAGCGGCTTATGATGTCTCTTCACTAGCTTTATAACCTACGCTGTAAGTACTGTACATGGTAATCTTGCTTTTTTGCACCGTTTATTCGACATATTTGCTCTGTTTGTAGTTTTGTTTTCCATTTTTGCTGTCTGAATCTAGATTCTGCCGTTTTTATTGAATTTTGCCTCGCTAGTTTTGTACTTTTCGGGTTGTTGTCAATGATTGCATTTAGCTTTCAATCTTGCAATAAACAACACCAATCCCTTTTCCAGCAGTCGGTTATCGCCGTTTTCAATTTTTAGTTTATATAATTGTTACCCATCGCCTTTTATTCGAATTTAATTCAAAACCTTAACATTGGTAGGTGTAATTAGCTCTTTTCATAAAGCCTTTGGTGCAGTTTTCATCCCGCTCGATTAAACTAATTTTAAAGTAATGTTATTCGGGAATAACTAATAGTCGTGGGTCGTGGATACAAAGTCGTGGGTCGTGGGCACAAAGTCGTGGGTCGCGGGTACCAGGTCGTGGGTCGTGGGTGCAAAGTCGTGGGGCGTGGGTGCAAAGTCGGTTGTCCCCCTAGTTCCGTGAGGTTTTGAGGGACAATCTTTTCTAGTGATTAATATTAAATAAATAAGAAGTTGCGGTCACTGAGAACAATACAACGCTCCCACTTCTACACCAAAAGTCACATTCTGAAACGAGTAACAAAGATATTAACAACAATGACATTTATTACCCGGAAAGTAACGTCTACTTCGAAAATTACCACTTAACTAGACCTAAGAATCGAGTTGAATCCAGTGATGTAACTTTTGAAGAAGTACTTTCGATCTACGTAAAAGGCGATTTTAAAGAGTGTTTAACGAAACAAGTAACAGGAACAAGGAAATGTTTTTTTTTTGTGATTTTTAGTGAAAGTCACCTATCACCCTGTACCAATCATAACGGATCAATTTAACAAGAACGTGTGAAAATTTTTGAAATTTGGTACCGTATATACGAAACTGTCTCAACTAAACAACGTCAGGAGTCATTTGTGGTTGTATCTCGCAAGTTGTCTGAATCTTTCTTTAAATTATGCATGATTTAAAAAATGAATTTCACAAAGAGTCAGATGATAGAGATTAGTTACATCGCGATTTAATGCACCCATAACTGACTTTCACCCTGTACATGTAGTGTCAACATTTAGGACCTCTTGTATGTTAATTTTGTCGCTTTTTTTCTTCTGGGTTGTAACATGCATAAGCGGAATGACCTTTAAATTCATGTTACGTTTCTGAAACCACCATGAATCACTAAAGTTTTTTAACCATCCGAAAGTAACGGCTACCCTAGAGTAGCGGCTCCTTTTGGCTGCTAAATTCGAAGGTAAAGGGAGCCGTTACTTTCGGAATTCTACAATCCCGGACAAAACTACTTGAGAATTTGTACCCCTTCATGCATGCGCACTATTGCACGCAACAACACTATTTCAACAACAACTGATTTGCGGTACCAAATCCCCCTCCCCCCAGGTCAATGTTGTATCCTACAAATGTCTAAGGATCAGGGTTGCTTTAGAACACACAACAACATTGCTTCCAAGGGGAGGGGGGAAGGGAGGACGCGGTATAGCGAGGATGTTAAGAAAAATGCTCTGAGAATGTGACATTTTCTCAACAGTTTTGTCCAAGATCGTAGGTAAACAACAAATGAGAACAGCTTCGGTTTAAAGACATTATAGAGAAAATCACAGGTGTTGCTGTTCATTTTCAAGGAAAAGAAACGCCTGTGATTTGCTTTATAATGTCTTCATGTTCCTCTCGCAGGTGGGAAGTGAGGTCTTCTGGAACTTTTATTAACCCGGCAATGAAATACCGAGGTTTTAAAGTAACACAGGTCGGGGTCAAGTGGAAAGAAACGTTCGTTATTGCATCACTCTGCATGATTTGTTTGGCCTGCGTATCATAGTAAGACCTCTTATCCCCGCTAACGATGACCAAGTCACTTGGGGGATTTGTCACACAGCCACCTGGTTTCATCAGTTCCCCACCACAGCCATAACACACCTTTACGGGGAATAGCTCGAGCGTCAACTACAGCGTGGATGTGTCCTGCTTATTAGCGCTCCTTGGTTGTTGTCTCGTGCTCCTTTTTCGTTTCGGCTCGTCTCCTCGTTTTTGTTTTACAGGCGATGGTCTATGTGATGACTCTGCATCTATTATTCTGCCATCAAGATCAAACATCTCCTCTCCAAGTTTTCTAGCCGCCTCTAATTCTTTATCGTACGAGGTCCTTTGCCTTTCAGGTGTGGTGGGTCCTTTACCGCCTCCTTTGGTGCCAAGTCTTATTGCCCCTTACTCCACGTCTAAACGTTTACTTTCTCTGACGTCTGCCTCTCCCACTTTAAAGAGTTTCATATGTGGAGGATCTTTTTGTGTTCATCCACCATGTATGCTTTCGGCCTGGTTCATGCGAGGCCCGGAAGGAGCGAACACCCTGAATATAAACCCCCGCCTTGCGTCCCACCATTCTAACCACTCTTTTAGCTAGTCCTCTTCTTTTTCCTGGGAAATCATTGTCATAAGCTGGTTTTTCACTTCGTCGTAGCATTCTGGAGTAACGCATTCTAGAAGTTGATGTGAAAGGTCTTTAAACTGCCCTTCATTAGAACTGATGAGTTTTCGGCAACGACGGTTGACAAACTGTTGAAAGTGAAATTCGCATGTTTTGATACAGTGAACTACGTTTTCTCCAAACACCTTTCTCAATGCACTAAGATTCGAACTGGCCATGTCAGTGCACCAGCCTATAGCTCTGAACTACTTTATTTCACCGTTGGAAACCTTTTCAATGACTTCATTAAATAGTTCCCAGAATAGTGTTACATTTTCGGTGTTTTCTGAAACCGCCTCCATTGCGGCTAAAGGAATTTGTCGCCCAAGCAAGGGGTGGTAGACAATGGCTGTAAGAGGGACGTAACCTTTAGCTCTTTTGTGTTTTCCATATTTATCGCAATCTTCGCCTTTTAGGTACTCAATTTGAAGACAAAAGAAGGCCTGTCTGGATTGCCTGTATTGTCGTTTATCTTGTAAATGTAGAAGGGGTCTTTCACATCACAATACTGCTTAAAATGAGCCACGGCTTCAATGTTATCTCCATATGGCTAGCGCGCGTCCCGTTTTTTTCTCACTTCCTGCTTCCTATTTGCAATCTATCTTGCATTCAGTAACTCTTTTGCCTTTTCTTCCACCTTGTCCCAGTCCTCACGGTTTCTAACCATGGGGAGAACGTAGGCAGATTTCACCTGCGAGGGCTTTGCGTTAGGATTCTTTCTAATGTATTCTTTTATGTCCTCCTTTGTTCCAGAATGTTGAGGAGGCTTAACATGACAAGTGTGGCTTCCACAATAGTCCAGTCAATCTAGGCATTTTTGAGGCTCAACATCAAACTAATGGCAACAGAATTGTTTTCAACGCCATTGAAGTAAGGATGGGTTATCTAGCAATATACCAAAGATCCGCCAAAATCCGTTTGGTGGAACATGTCAAAATTAAGCGTTAAACATTTTGAGCTTTTAACACAGGGCGTCCACGTTAGTTGAAATTATACGTTCAAACAAAAAATGCGCAAAATGTGTTTGTTACTTTTATGGAAAAGTGAGAGAAGAAATAATAACTGATACCTAGTTTTCGGTAATAAAAACGACGTGTTCCTTTTTTTCAAAAATGATAAATATTTAACGCGGTTGGTTTTTGCACAGGAAGCCCATGCTTCGCTCAAGGAATAAAGAGGCTTACGGAGTAATAGAGTGAACTTTTGGCTGCAAAACTACAACAAGTTTAGTCGTAAGGCTTTAAAGCTAAAAAATAAAAGCCGTTACTTAATCATTAGATTTTAAAATATATCCTTCTTCTTTTTCTTACGCACAAGGGTAAGAAAAATGTATATCAGAGTTGGATTTTTGAATAACGTTACAACCAAAATAGGGCTCTCCCCTCAAACAGAAGTAAAAAAAAAATAGCGTTGCAGCCAGTCCTTTATTTTTCTTCTCCTCCTTTCTTTCTCTTCGCTCACTCTATTTTCCCTTTCCTTGTTCTTTTCTAGGAGGATTTTCGGGCTCATTTTGCCTTCGGCTTTCGGTCTTGTCCTCAGTCAAAAGACTGCAATTTTCGATCGGTACGTTCTCAAAAATCCAGCAAGATAATGCTTTGACTTTTAATTTTACGATTACCTATACATTAATTTCCGTTAACGTACTGTCCTCCTCAAATATACTAGTTTCACTTTTTTGAATTTTTGAAGCTTTTCCCACGGTTTTCTTCTTGTTAAAAGTGAATGGAGAGTAGTGAATTTCACAAAAATGCAGAGTTTCTGAGCAGGTTAAGCTCCAATGCTTATGAATTTGACACGAGTGAAATGCCAGTTCATTTGAGGAAAAGTGTTGTTACCTTCGCTAAAAAGATTATGAAGCTTAACGGAACATTCATCGCATAAGAACTTTGGTTCCAGCAAATTTTTGTTTCAAGAAAACGAAATAGTATAATAGGGAAGCTGCCTTCGCGCCTTCATTGACCACTGCAATTATTTTCAGACGTATAGGTTTCCATGATCGTTAAGAAAAATAGGTCTTCATCTGCCAACGGACGAGAAAAACTGGTCAAGGTTCAGGGTGGTTCTCACTAAAGAAATGCAACGAGGGAACTGATAAACGCCTTTAGACCACAGAGCGGTTCATCTTACCAAGAAATGAAAGGCTGCGGCAGAAAATACAAACTGAATACAAAGCTACACTAAACTAAACTGAGATCTGAAACTCGTTAGAAGAAGATAAAAAAAGAACAATCACACTGCGCTTGGTTTTCTGGATTTCCCTTACTACAGATTCGGCCATGTGTAATGAAAAGCGCAGAGCGTTATACGATCTAGCAAAAACCAAATAGATGGAGTCCTTAGCAGAACATTTATTCACTCACATTGTAAAGTACTGAGTCATAATCCTTAAGGAGGTTGCGCATGTCGCGAGAAAAGAAAAGAATCTCTGATTTCGATCACACATATTGTCCAAGGTTATGAACATGAATATTACATCACAAAACTCGATTACAGAAAATGGGAATAGGTTAAACAGTTTGTACTGATACAAAACTATC
Source organism: Porites lutea (assembly GCF_958299795.1). Classification (NCBI taxonomy): domain Eukaryota; kingdom Metazoa; phylum Cnidaria; class Anthozoa; order Scleractinia; family Poritidae; genus Porites; species Porites lutea. The sequence goes on from NC_133210.1 coordinate 18,621,849, forward strand.
GTCCGTTGCAAACATTTAGTTGCACGTATCTTCCAGCAAGGATTCAAATTAAGTAGCTGACTGCAGGTGAACAAAATATCAAATCAAATTGTTCACCATCAGTCAGCTACGACATTTGCATCCATGCTGTAGGATATAAAAAAAGTACAAGCCTGTAAAACCGCTTAAATACTTACTGCATTTCCAATTTTGCGCAAAAAAAAACAATAATATTCTAACCGTGTTAACACAGACTGACTAATAATTTCCATTTTAAATACCGTCATAGAAAAAAAATTAAAGCTTGGAAAACAGAATGTGAAGACAGTCGAGTGGCTGGGTAACCTGTGCAAAGCCCTCAAGACGAAACACTGACCCATGTGTTTCTCACACATTTAGTCGCCGTTTTTTAAAACAAAACTACCCAAAATGCACTAGCGATAACTGAGCAATAGGACAAAGAACAGAATTATCAGATGTTTTGTCTGAATTTGTGATCTTTCTGAAATTGGGTTTCTTGTGGTGAAAGTCGAAGGCAAATTAAAGGGCATGGAAATGGAACATGAATTTCTGTTGGTAATATTCCGTGAAAGACTACCATTTCAGACGTTCCGTTGCTCCCGGAAATGTGCTGCTGGAACTACCCAGATAGTCAGTGTTTCGTTTATAAGCCAGGTTTTCCGGGAACGTTTTGCAACTGGTTTACAACCAGAATTGAATGAATGACCGAAAATGAGCTACAGATAGTGGTATCGAAAATGAACTAAAGTGAGCTACAACGGTAACTAAAGAAAAATTTGTTACCGGGCAATTTCATAATTTCGACGCTGTGAACTCAGTGTCGATAACAACGTTAAGATTTTGCGCTGTCAGCTCTGCTCCAATAAAAACTGCGTTACTGGGCGAGCATAAAATTTTCCGATGTCATGCAGCTCCATGAAAAAGACAACTGCAAAGTCTGCAAAGTAACTTCAAGACCTCAAGAGGCTAGGGATTTGGTTTGTTTTGGTTTTGATTTTTGTCTTTGTTTGTTTGTTCTTTTTTTTCTTTACATTTCCCTTGCATTTTCTGTTTCTTAAAAATGTCCAATAAGTCCCCGTTACAGGTCCTGTATGACTGGTGTAATAGTTATTGATTTCCGACGCTTCTCGCCATAGATCCTCTAGTAGATCAATGGTTATGGCATCCGTACTAGAACTCGGAGGGTGGTCAGTTCGGTTCTCACCCAGAGATTGGAGTTTTTCCGAGCTTACAGGTGTTAGATTTCTCCTTTTTCTTAACGGATTTTTTCCTTGATGTTAAGAGCGGCTCCGCGTAAATATCAACTAGACGTGGAAATAGTCAAAAAATGAGCTAGCCTCAGACTCAGCCAGAATAAAGCCCTATGGGCCCTAGTTACAAAATCGTTGGTTTAAGTACGATCGAGTGAATAATATTTTTTTAACGAATTTTTTTCTTCCCGAGGCCTAAAATGGGCAAAAATCATGCAAAATTAGAGTCATATTCAGTGGCCCGTATATTTTGAAATAAAGTTGGCTACTAAAATATAATGACACTTCATATTTTTACTATCTTTCCTCTATAATTTTAACTGATTAGTTCGCGATTTGGTCGACAAGAGATTTTTTAAGAAATTTTTTAAGTTGTTGACTCAAAATCGCTTAATCAACCGTCAAAATTTAGCACTTTTTCACGAGCTAAAAAAGCGGATTGGTACATGGCTTTGAATACCAAGGCTTGTTTAGCCTGAAAGAGCATTCTTTTCTCTTCAAATTAGCGCAATAAAATTTTTGGGTAAATGAAATCACGAGCGCTGACAAAGCGAAGCAAATGTAATTGTTACACTAAAAACAGGCGAAAAACGTGACCTCTGACCGAAGCACAACCAAATGCGTATTACGGTAGGCGCTAAACCTTTGATTATTCGGTAACTTCTCGAAACAATATTGGTCTGAAATGTGTATAGGTTTTTTAAAATAAAGCTGAGTTAAAGTATTAAGTGTCAAAAAGTCCACAAAGCGGTAAAAAATATAACAAAAGTCTCAAGTAATCTGTTCCGTTTTCTGAATTTTATGCAGCGATTTAACGAATTAACAATTTTTAATCCAACGATACCCACGTGAGACTGTGTTAGTTTAAGAGTCCATAGAACTTCTCAGAAGATTCCTCGGAAAGACCTCCAGAAGGAAATGAATGAAGAATTTGAACTTATAACTGTAACGATTTCACTTGCCGCAACGACAATAAACGAAAACAACTGTCGAACTGCCACAGGCAAACCAGCTTTCAGTGCAGTCATGCAAAGCATGTCACGTCACGTAATTCTGCCCCGCGCATTTGGGAAGGAGGGAAGAAATTCTTCCAGGCTGTGCGCTAAAACATTTATGAAATAAAATTAGCTTTGGACTGTTTCATTTTTGCCCTCGCTTGAGGGCAAAGGTGCCTCTCGCGTTTTTAGGGGATTCGTAATTAGTCCCTTCCCACAAACGAAAAGTGTAAATTATTTTTTTCACCTTTGATCTCAGCAACGTTACCCTCAATTTTCTGATTTGCCCTTCGCTTTATTTATAGACTGGTATTGATAAATGACCCATATCCTGGTCTCAGGTAAGGGAGGAAAGATGGGAAAATATGACTCCCCTGAAAATGCCACCAAGAGAGGCTAAATGTTTGGTTGCCTCTTAGGCCAAATTCGCTTCAGGGATCCAGATTTCTTGTCAGTGGAACTTGCGGGAGGCACAAGTGTAATAACTGGGCCCAAGTGTAATAAAGGTCCATCCGTAATAACATTTGAATCCAAGTGTAATAAAGGTTTCATCTGTCACGACTGAGATGATATGGGACATGTCCACACAACAGCCTAAATATGGTTATCTTAACTTAAAAAGCTGACATAACGGTTCATGTGACCAAACAGAACTAGAAAAAAAAAAAAAACGAACGAGAAAAAATACCATAGAATCTAGCAACGGCTCTCAGTTAAAGTTTTGGCAAAGTTTTGCTCTGAAACGTGCTTTTAAACAAAAACAATCGCTCCAGAACAAATAAATATGTCACTCCGTTCGCTTACATAAAATGTCAGGCTAAACAATTTTAAACCCAGTGGACTGATCTGTTATTATTTTTTCCCCTCTGACTTCTTGTCATTTTCACTATTTCACTCACGGCTGAATTTTATTGATAGGATTTCATGACTGTCAGTACTTTGCAAAAATAAGTTCCCGCAAATAAAAATTACCGCAAAAATATTTCCCGCAAAAATTTACCCCAGAGGAAAGACTGTATTCTCTAACTTAAATTCACTACACCCAGAATACAGTACCAAGAAATCGTGTCTGTTCAATTACAACTGGTCTCTTGTTTTCAGAAACAAATACTGACGCACACTTAGTATTGTTTGAAAATATGTATTTCTATTGCACGTACTCAATAAAAACGGAAATATTATCAATGCTGGGTACTGGGTACTTTCTGAAATCGCAAAAATTAATCCTCAGCAAGAAAAACCAGTCTGTCCTAATCGCAAAAATTAGTTCCCGCAAAACACAAAAAACTCCCGCAAAATTTCGTTCCACACGGTATCCGTTAGAAAAATGATCGGCCGTTTGATCAACCAGGGCTAGGTCGTTACTTTTGGTTCCTTACTTGCGTCAGGTCAGGTTTATTAAACTACCTTTGTAATCACCAATTACCGTAAAATTCCGAAAATAAGCCCCTCCATGTATAAGCCCCTCCAAATATAAGCCCCCCAAACCGGTAACACAAAAACCCTCCGTTAAATCGCCCCTCCAAATATAAGCCCCCCGGGGGCTTGTACTTGGAAAATTGCGCCCAAATACAAAGTAAAACAAGGCAAAAACAGTAAATTTACTTCCAACTATAAGGCTAGCCCTATCGATTTTGAAACGCAAACTTCCCTCCGTAGATAAGCCCCAACGAATATAAGCCCCTCCAAAAATAAGCCCCTCAAAAAGGGCCTTGAAAAATATAAGCCCCGGGGCTTATTTTCGGAATTTTACGGTATGTTTTTAATTATGTACTCTAGTTTTAAATTCAATTTTGGTAACGTCCCCACAGTATCAGCCCCCGACAAAGGTTTGTGTTGCAAATAGACAAATATTGGAAAAAAGTGATATCACGTATATTCTTAATTTTGTTTGTACTGACTTTCTCTTCTCTTTTCACTGATCAGTTCCTTCGATTTTGTCCTTTCAACTCATCCTAATCTTTATTTGAGATCCGGATGCAGCCACTAGTTCATTGGCTTCCGTAGAGCTCATTCCCTGTTGTTTGCTTTTAGTCGGGATGTTTCAACACAAGGAACCACCAAACCACAGGAAACCGAATGATTAGAAAGGCTCGCAACAAATATGTCTCTTGTTCCTCTAGGATACACATGATCAGGCAGAATTTTCATATTACATAAGTAAAATTATACTGTTTTTCGTCCTACAACTGAGCCTCTAATATAACTCGAAAAAAAATGATTTACTTACATGCGCCAGCATAAGCCTTGATGGGCTCCGGACTCAGAGTAACATCTTTGCAGGGGGAGATCCAGGAATTTTTCATTGGGGTGGGGGGAGGTCCAAATTTTGGTTCGGAAAGGACTGTTGAACTTTTTTGTGGCAAATTACTTTTCCCCCACACCCCTTCCCACTAGTCACTGAGAAGGCACAGAGGACTAAGTGTTTCTCCATCTGTGAAAGCCAGTCGCAGTTGGCGCGGGAAATACTGCTTTGCGAGCAGAGGCGAACAGATCATAGGAGGGTACCCAAAGACAATCACATTTTTTAATATCCCTGGAATTTAGTTTGGTGGCAAAATACAACACGGGTTTCATTAAAAAATTCAGCCAGTTAAACAGTGATATCCTATTGTTGTAAGGATTTTAGTCTCAAACAAGTATCAGGTCTGATGGGGGGGGGGGGGGGGGTGGGGAGGGAGGATCCCGACCCCCCGGGCCATCGCCCTGGATCTACCGCTGCTTTGGTGCCGTTTGATATCCTTTTTTCTACAGCATTCGGTAATTCGAACACACCAATTGCTAGCTATAGATGCACGTTCTGAAATTGAAACACAATCATTATAAACAGCAGATAAAATAAAACGGAGTGCACAGCGCCCCTCGAGCAAAAACAGGGGAAAAAGTTATTCTTTTCTTTAACTAGTTACAAAAGATACAGTCCAAAGCTAGTTTTATTTCATAAATGTTTTAGCGCACAGCCTGGAAGAATTTTTTCCCCCCTTCCCAAATGCGCTGGGCAGAATTACGTGACGTGACATGCTTTGCATGACTGCACTGAAAGCTGGTTTGCCTGTGGTAGTTCGACGATTGTTTTCGTTTCGGTCAGTATAAAACACGGACTACGGACTGCGGACTACGGACTGCGGACTGAGTATAAAATACGGACTAGGTATAAAACGCGGACTGGAAAATACGGACTGGGTATAAAACACGGACTAGGTGTAAAACGCGGACTGCGGACTGCGGAGTGGGTATAAAATACGGGCTACGGTCTACTTTGGTAAAAACGGTGCTAATTGGTTCTAGGCAAGGAAAAATAAGATCAAAAGATCGCTAAATAGCAAGACACGTGATTTAAAGTTGTAAATACTCCCATGAATTCTTAGTGGAGGTGTGCCGCCCGGTTCTCTGAATCATGAGCCAGATCAAAATGCTATTTTCTTCACCCATTTTTAGACCCTGTCTCGGTCTCTAACAATAATGAAAGGGTCAGGATCAGAGGGGTACTCCCTTATGTGAGGGTCTCAATGGGGTGGTGGCTTTTACGGTTATCGGCTAAAATTTTGGCTCTTTTACGGCTATCGGTTAATTTTTTTCAGTTACGGTTAACGAAAAAGTTCAAGATTAACTTCTTTTGTTTCAAAAAGTTAAATATTAAGTCTTCGGATCATCTCGGGATGAAATAAGCTATTCTTTTGAAAAAATGTCAATAGTCAATTTAAAAATAATCTTTGTGAAAAAGCAAAAGCAGACACGCGAACGTCCAACTCAAGGCCGGGGCGCGGCATTCATTATAACAGAAATGGCCGTTTTCACACTAGAGAAGGATTATTCGTGTGAGACGGGTTATCCGTTTGATGATTCGCGTCAGATAGGCGATACATCTTAATTTGGCAATGGAATAGTTTTAATTTTGAATAAACAATCCGCCTGACTTTTGAAGACAGGATTATCCGTTCCAGATAGCCTGTGTACAGCCGCCCCCTCCCCTCAGAAAAAAGTCGGAGAAGGGATGTCTGTGGGGAGGGCGCGACTGTACACAGGCTAGTCTCAGACGGATGATCCATTTCTAGGTCTAGTGTGAAAACGGCCAATAACAAAATTCCCGTGTCCAGTGTTTTTAATGATAGCGAAGGACTGTACGGAACGACTGTCTTGCCGTTGCCTGGTCCGTAGGCCGCATTATTCCGCGCGGCTGATGCCTTTCGGGTCATGTGGTCCGAGCGAGTTCGCCACTGAAATGCCTTGACCGAGATTGCGTGGGAAGACGCCGAACAGGGACTAGGCATGGCGTCGTCTACCGTAGCGTCCGAGAAAAAACAGGGAAATGTTGTTTATCGGCAACGTGTTTTACAAACATTGACATCTCTGCGTGTTGTTTCACTAGTGTTTCGAGGGCACGACCTCCTGAAAATTGCAAATATTAATCCCCAGCAAGAAGCCACACTTTCGTTATGGAAAAAATTAGTTCCCCAAGAAAGCGCCGGAAATGGAGCCTAGGTCTTGGTTAACACCTAAAAGGCGCTTCGCCTAACGTGCGCACGGAGTCACACTAGCCGGGAAATAAAAAACGCAACCATAAGTGAGTTTAGTACCTTCCTTGAAAGTAGCAAGTCTAGGGAACACTTTCTTTTACCGTTAACTCTTTTTTACGCTATTTACGGCTAACGGTTAAAATTTTTTAAATTTTTACGGCTATCGGCTAAATTTTTGGGCGTTTTACGCCTATCGGTTAACCCCATTGAGACCCTCTTATGTAAGGGAAGGGTAGGGGTTTGGGGCCTTTTTGGTCTGAAAACACTTTGCCCATTTTGGTCTGGAATCGGGTATGGTTTTTCTAGGGAACTACGGGAGCATGCATGAATGGACGTATTTATCATTTCAATTCCAAATGAATAAGAACGAAATAGAAATGTGCGAATTCGAAATGCATTTGGAGAATTTTTTGTTTTGTTTCCGCTCTAACTTGGTAATGATGACATAATTTCTGCCTAATTATACCTAACCTGTTCCAGGTTCCGAGATGGCTGGGTCCGCTGAATTGGGAAAGCGCGAACACGAAAATAAAACGGGAAAAAAACTGAAGAGTCTCTCCAACTATCTGAGAACCTGGAACAGGCTAAATTAGGCCAGGTCCGAAAATGGGTATGGATTTTAAAGATCTGGTCTGAAAATGGGTGTGGAAAATAACATTTTTTGGTCTGCAATAAGGTCAGGATTCGGAGAACCGGGCACCACCCCCCACCAAGAATTCCCAGTACTACCCCCCTCCGGGGATCAGGAGCAGGGTGTAAATCATGTCATCATAATCATCGCTTGGAATATAACGTTGGATGACTCATTTCGGTTATTATTCACGTATGTGAGTAATCCCTCCCCCCTTGCCCTCCCCCCTAAATACCGCTTTTGTGCATCGCGGAATGCCCTACATTGACCTTCTCGTCTGAGTTCTTCATTCAGTCCTCATACGGAATTGTGGTATTCGATAAGAATTTTACTGATCTGACTAACACCAATACCATTTTTTTTAATTCGGTGCTTCTTATTGGTTTAAAACTGCAAATTGAAATCTCTTCTAACTCCTTCTTTTCATAAAATTCAGAGTAAAATTTCAGTTGCCTTGAGTACCGGCATAACCTTCCTTCTCCGTGGGAAGAATAGACTACGTGAACAGCCAAGGGAATGTTAAAACTGGGACTACTGTTTTTGCTAGTCCGCTCTCCATTTCTCTCAGTTTTACCTTTCTAAAGCTATTTTTATTTACATAGTCCGTAGTCCGCGTTTTATACCTAGTCCGTGTTTTATACTCAGTCCGGAGTCCGCATTTTATACCTAGTCCGTCTTTTATACCCAGTCCGCAGTCCGTGGTCCGCAGTCCGCAGTCCATGTTTTATACTGACCGGTTTTCGTTTTACCGCGGCGGCAAGTGAAATTGTTACAGTTATAAGTTCAAATTCTTCACTCATTTCCTTCTGGAGGTCTTTCCGAGAAATCTTCTGAGAAGTTCTATGGACTTTTAAACTAACACAGTCTCAGGTGGGTATCGTTGGATTAAAAATTGTTAATTCGTTAAATCGCATAAATCGCTGCATAAAATTCAGAAAACGGAACAGATTTAATCCTCGTGACTTTTGTTGTATTTTTTACCGCTTTGTGGACTTTTTGACACTTAATACTTTAACTCAGCTTTATTTTAAAAAACCTATACACATTTCAGACCAATATTGTTTCGAGAAGTTACCGAATAATCAAAGGTTTAGCGCCTACCGTAATTCGCATTTGGCTGTGCTTCGGTCAGAGGTCACGTTTTTTTCGCCCGTTTTAGTGTAACAGTTAAATTTGCTTCGCTTTGTCAGCGCTCGTGATTTCATTTACCCAAAAATTTTATTTCGCTAATTTGAAGAAAAAAGAATGCTCTTTCAGACTAAACAAGCCTTGGTGTTCAAAGCCATGTACCAATCCCCTTTTTTAGCTCGTGAAAAAGTGCTAAATTTTGACGGTTGATTAAGCGATTTTGAATCAACAACTTTGAAAATTTCTTAAAAAATCTCTTGTTGACCAAATCGCGAACTAATCAGCTAAAATCATAGAGGAAAGATAGTAAAAATATGAAGTGTCGTTATATTTTATTAGCCAACTTTATTTTGAAATGTACGAGTTACTGAAAATGACTCTAATTTCACATGATTTTTTCCATTTTAGGCCTCTGGAAGAAAAAAATTCGTTAAAAAAATATTATTCACTCGATCGTACTTAAACCAACGATTTTGTAACTAGGGCCCATAGGGCTTTATTCTGGCTGAGTTTGAGGCCAGGTCATTTTTTGACTATTTCCACGTCTAGTTGATATTTACGCGGAGTCGCTCTTAATAATAGGAGGTCAGTACAGCACTTTTTCCTTATGCTACTTGGCAGGTTCACTCTTCCATGAATGGCCCTTCCCTTTTTGACTCGATACTTTGGATTGGAAGTAAAGCTAATACCTATCCTACCCCACCACCTGCCCAGAAACTACCCTGAGGGACGTGTTCAAGGTCCCTTATACCCCTCGCGTTTTTGTGGGTTTACGAGCTACCAACGACCCACAACTTTTGTACCCACAAACCACGACTATTAGTTACTCCCACGTTATTCAGCCGAAGAAAATCGTTCCTGTATCTGTTTTTCCTGTGGATTTTAACAAATTCGTCAATTATTTCATCCTTGTTTGACACTCAGATCATATATTGTCTAACAAGGCACAAAAAATGTCTCTATTCTAAAAGAGAGCTTAATTGTGATAATATAAATTACAAGCTAAAAATCATGTTGTAATGTTTTGTTTTGCAATCGACCGCACGCTTCACCAACACGAACGCGACCTACTTCAACACACATAGATTGGAGGCTGAAGTAAAATTTTCCTGAAACTTTTAAATCTCAGTAGGAAAAAAAGTAAAAATGTTATCCACTGGCCTAGGTCGGTTCGTATTAGGAGCAACTGTACCCTCGGGCGGTACTCAAGACCTCGGGCACAGCTTCTCCCAATACGGACCTCCCAGCAGGTGAATGGCATATATATTTCCAAATATATCGACATCGACATCGAAGACAGAAATACGGAAATAAAGTGCCAACGAACCAAAATATGCTATTTGAATATGAAGTTTAGTTAGTCAATAATTAACCTTTTTCTTTGCTTGTAGGTGCGGAAGTTTGATTGTCGATCTCGCCCTAAAGTTTAGTTCTATTGTCACGGAAAAACGGGTGTTAAATATCCTTAAGGAAGCTGCTAAAGATGGGACTTTTTGGGAGTTCAGTGTGGAAACATCATCGATTATAGGGGCACGACCTGCTAATAAAAGTACAAAATCCCCAGATGGTGGTACATCTACTCCAATAACACATAATGGTATGATTTCAGGTTATTAATTTTATTCATTTGACATACAGAGTATTTTTAAGTAAAATTCTTCAGACTGTTTACCTTATTTACACGCAGCAAGGGGAAAAGCCCTCGTCAATATTTGTAAGGTGGTCTGTAAGATTACCAGAAAACCTTAGAGGATATTTTTCCAGTTTTTGCTTTGTTTTGGATTTTGTTGCGTTTTTTCTAAATATATTTGGCAAAGTTTTCAACGGTTGAAAAGCTACATGTATGTTCATCTGTGACACTTTCCTGCGTACAATTTGGAAAAGGACAATATTCTTATCAATTTTAATTGATAAGAATAAAGAATGAAAATTACATTCTTCATCGGATTCCAGCACCAGTTTTACAACAGTCTGGTGTGATATTTTATACTCTCAGTAACTTTTAGTATCACTTATCGATTATTCACAGATCTACCTCATTTTGGCAATATCATGATTATGGAATCAGGCAATTCAAGATGGAGGAATCAGAGGGGAAACCTTTCCTAATAATACTTTTCTCCTGAAAGTCACAACAAGCCCAATCTAAATAGACCCCAACACCTAACCCTTCTTTCAACTCCCAAATCTTGAAAACACTGTCTAGAACCATAGTCTAATTGTCTTATAACCTCCTTCAAGAAAGGAAAAGTATTCTGAAATAAGACAAATTACTTAATTTCACTGTCTTTCTTGAATTGAGAGATCAAAACGCTTTTATAAAACATTCAGCACTTATCGAACGAAGCTGAGTATGGTGTAAAGAATTATGCAGATAGAGAAGGATATCATCAGCTAAGGGCTGGTGGATAGCAGCCTCAGAGATACGCATAATCCTACAGTTTCAGGATATAAACAACTTTTTTTTCTTGCATTATATTCTTTTCAAGTAGATGACATCCAATGACCCGTTCCGTTTTATGTCAGAAAGTCGGCTACTGTTTCGTCTTCGGACAGCCATGAAGGAACACGAAAGTCATTTTCCTTATTTCACTCAGTCATAAAGAGCTACGCTGCCAACGCTCTGCACAACTGAAGCAGTTACTGCCTGGAAACGAGGCTGCATGCAATATACCATCGCGTATAGTATGGTAAGCGCCTGCTGGCTATGAAGAATTAGCCGGGGAATTGAAGCTATAGAGAAACGGCGAAATGTTTTGAATGAATAATAGTTATACTTATTTAATCCTCAAACTTTACAATATTTAGAATCTTAAGAAAAATATCCATTTCCCCAAACGTCAAATTTAAAAACAAAGAATTCAGGAAATGTCAATTGTTGATTGCAGTTGAGGTCTGTGTTGGCTGCTCATGTAACTGCAACCTGTTAAAAGCCTTGGTCGGTGTCTTTGCTGCTGTAATCGTGGCACTTAGTTTCTACATCTTGTGGCTGCATAGGAAAGGTAACAATATCATAAATTTGTACCGATATTTTCATTAATGCTGTCAACCATTAATTACTGTCTACCGATAAAGTTTGGTTTTAATTCCCCTATCAGTTTGGCCCACGCTTTCACATCGTTTATGACTTAAAAGAGTTTCATGGAGGCAATAGGTTAGAATAGAGAGACAATTTATGATATACTTTAGGAATGCATAAGGTCCGATGATTTCTAGAACAGTGGTCTACAACAGTTACACTCAATTTGTTGAAATAACCCAACCCAGAGACTTGAAGAGCCTCATTTAGCACCGCTTACGGTTACGCTTTGTTTTCTAGGGATACCAAGAAAAGCAAGGTAGGCCTGTGACTTAAAGATTCGCTTCTATATAATCACCTTATCCTCCTCTCAAAACAGTACACCTACAACTGTAAGCTTAAGAATCCTATAACGACAAAAGCTGTTTTTTTTTATAGTAAAAGTGAAGGCAGTTTTTGAAATGGAGCGTCGGATAGCGAAAGAGAGGAATATACTCTCCTTTCATTTCAAAAAATGGGATAAGCTCCTAACACAGGGACATCATCTCAAACTCCTATAACTCCTATAAACATCATCATATATATCATCATCATATTATTAGTATATTTTATGGAACCTTAACTATCTATCTTTTATAAAAAGAGTTAACACCATGTGAGGCGACCTTACATCTTTCTATGTATTTATTGTTAGCAGCAAGTCTGTGAGAATTTGTAAGACCGGTGTAACTGAAAAATGTATGTGGGTGTGGGGGGCATTTATATGTGTGAAGTCTTGATAAGTAGGTATTTGTGTTCATTGATAATCTATGTAGTGGTCTGTAAAGTTGCTTGTAATAAATAAGTAAATAAACAAACGAATAAAAAAGGTAGGTCTATGACGTGCTGTCCCTTTTTACCGTTCTTAAGGGGAATTTTTTTACGAGTATCAATTTCCGCATGATTCCTCAGTAATCTCCATGGAGCTAGCCTCATTGACAGAATAAAAATGTTTATCCGATTGATTTCCGTGAAAATAGCAAATTATTGGATCTCGTGAACGCAAATCCCAAGAGTAAATTTTTGGCATGCTGTTTCTTTAACTACTACCGGAAGCGATTGAATCTGTTCGTTCACGATTTATGATTTTTAGGATGTTCTTTTAATAATCGATTGTATACAATTATCCGGGGGTCGGTAGATGAGTACAACCTATTGGTGTAGTGTTTCTTTTAGGTCATTGAAGGAGATGAACGTCAAGGAAGAAAGAAACAGTGTATGTAGGAAGTACTTTTTTATGAAGCTATAAATTTTTTTAGTCCATTTAATTAGTTCAAAAGGCTTGTTATTTACACTAAAGAATACGCAAATAATTCGAACGGGCTTTTATCTTTAATTAGCCCGCAATGGAAATGAACGATTTTCAGTCAGGCCACACATCTTCAAGAGACAATATATCTGATGTTTCGTCTCCAATCCAATATATGGCTCTGGATGCAGCACGACGTTCAAACGATCCAGCAGAAAGCCAATTGACAGAAGACGCCTCAGAAATTGGTCAGTACGCACCCTTGAATCTATCGACTCTTTCGTTCGAGATTCCCCGAGAAAACGTGACTATTGAAAAGATAATTGGACAGGGCCCTTTTGGTCAAGTTGCTAAGGGAACAGTCATGAGCCTCCGTGGAAGACCCCAAGAGACCCTTGTGGCCATTAAAATGCTTAAAGGTATGAGTCGAAGTAAGGAAAATTCTTAGTAAACAATTGGAGAGCCAGTGTTGTCCCCACAACTAAGGATGCTATAACTCATTAGAAGAAGTAATTCCTACCCATTAACAGTCATCACAGTGTGCCAGGGGCACAGCCAAACTTTGGCCGGTGGTAGGCCACAGTTTCTCACGTCATTTCCAAAGTCCTTGTAATTACGTTTGCTTTTCTATGCGTGAAGCATTTTGTGGTTTTTGGTTAAAGCGAACGCGTTGAAGGGAGAGCCTACGTAAGAGTGGTGTGTATGTGCTGTAGGGGGGGGGGGGGGGGGGGGGTTGGTGGTGGATTAGGGGTTGGGGCGCTGTATGCTCTTTTGGAAAAATGGGAAATTTATTTACCCTGAAATGGTTAAAAATGCATTAAAATTTCGTATCTTTGATTATTCTGCATAATGTAATGTGAAAAAAATTCACTTGAACAACAATGTAGAAAGTCCTTGAGAAAGTGCACATTTAGCTCAAGTTAAGGTGCATAAACTAAGTAAATTCTACAAACGTAGCTCATATCTCTTGCAGCAAACGCTCCCGAGACTGACAGGAAGGATTTGTTATCAGAGCTTGGAGTGATGAAGACGTTAAAGCCTCATCCACACGTCATCAAGCTGCTGGGATGCGTCACCGAATATGGTAAATTATTTGCAAAAACACCAGCGCCTATCTTTAACCCTTGTTTGTCAACCCTGTATAAAATAAATGCTGTTTGTTCTTGTTACAAATATATACTGATTGAATTGACAGACGTTTTCTATTATACACTTGATATACTGTTATCATGATCATCTGTAAGATATGAGCCTACTAAGTTTCAATTTCACGTAGATCCCTTATTGGTATTGATTGAGTATGTTCCGTATGGAGATCTCCTTGGTTACCTGAGAAAGAGCCGTGGATTAAATGACACTTATTACAAAGACCCAGGTATCAAACCACAAACAAGTTTGACGTCACAACAGCTGATGAAGTTTGCTCGGGAAATTGCTGATGGGATGAGTTACATCTCTTCGAGATCTGTAAGTTGAAGTATTTTCTTGCTGTCTTTGGTTCTGACTGTGACATTTTGCAAAGTAATCAACAGACGAAAAAGGTGTCAGCACCTTTTCTTTCAATTGTGTGAATATACTTGAATAACGTAACGTTTACGTAACGTCTCTTAAAATATTAATGTATATACATCATTAATTGTATTTCTACGATGTAGATCTAATGAAATCTTTCACAGATTATTCACCGAGACCTTGCCGCTCGAATCGTTCTGGTTGGAGAAAGAGAGACTTGTAAAGTGACTGACTTTGGGATGGCAAGAGATGTGCAACAGGAAAACATATATGAAAGGAAGACAAAGGTGTGTAAAGCATGGGAAAAATATACATAATGCAGAACCAGTATAATAGAGACTACGAAAGGCTTGGTTTATGTCATCAGTTTGTTGTTCGAAAGTCTTGAAAGGAGCTACACCCCAAACCAAAAGTTGCAAATATGTTGAGTTTTTTTTTTGTTTGTTGGTGTTTGTTTTTTTTTTTCACAGATAGCCCTCTAGATTGGAGCCAGAGTCTGTAACGTCGATGAAACACGTGATAATCCTGCTTTCACCCAACTTAGAATTTAGCCTCTAATAAGAGAGCCCTTTTAATTTATCCTCTCTTGCCTGTAATAGCAGAGAAATGGATAGAGTCGCTCAAGGCTGCAGTGAGTCATGGGCTTTATTATTGCAACATAAAGTAGGTTGAGGTATTTTCTCCCCGTTGTTTTCCACCTTCTGTTTTTAGGGGTTCTCGTGCTTGGGTTTGATGCTCATACTTAAGACGTATTTTGCTGTTGCCTCCGACATTAGTTTTTAGGGAGAATTAATGAGAGACCTGGTTGCTCGGCTCGGAGTTTGTTATAGAACAAAACAGTGATCATAACGTTCGAAACATCGTTTCGAGATTTTATTTTTTGTCTTTGCTTTGATGCTTTAGTGAGACAGTGCATATATTTGTCATTTATCGGCTTACATTCGTACATGCTGACTATCCAATATTCTCCGTCCAATTTGTATCTGTATTGCTTTCATTTTTTGTCTTTGTAAGGGTCGTTTGCCAGTGAAATGGACCGCATATGAAGCTCTTCTTTACGGAAGATATACTACCCAAAGCGACGTGTAAGTGTAAGCTTTTCTTTTCACTTTTTAATACAAATAAATGAATATTTAACGTCCGCAGAGCAAAAGCTGATAGTCATCGCGCGTGTCATGGAGAAAAGGGACTACCAGACCTTTCAACGTCCGACTTATTGCAAGCAGAACATTTAAGGTGATTCCCTGGTTTTGCATTGCGCATTCCCTACTGCGCATAACATTGCGACATCCAATATGGCGGAACAGAAAATTGCCGGCCCGTCTCGCGACAACAAAGGGCGCTTTCGCAGGTGCCTATCCATGCACGAAGCAGGTCGAAGAAAAAACTTAGGCAAAATTTGGGAACATAAATCGCCAGACCGTGAAGAGGTGTGTTTTGAGAATATGACCAAAATAAGAGGTAGGCGTGTCGTCGAACTTGACTTACTCGCTGAAGCGTTGGATCGTGGATGCAAAACTTGTGCTAAGCCACTTCAATTATCCCGCATCACAGACGAAACAGTCTCTGGATTGGGTTCTTTCCTGTACATAATGTGCTCTAATCCAGATTGCGGAGAACTAAACATCTGTCAAACAAATAAAACCAACAGGGTGCCTGGCAGGATGCGTGGACGTCCAATCTTCGACGTAAACACAAAGCTCGCCGCAGGTTTGTTACGTGATTTTGTAACTTATCACACTTACATTTGTACAGATTTGTACCAACTTTTTACTCGATTATTTACTCTTTATTTACATTCACAGGAATGCTACATGCAGGAATGGGAGCAACACATGTAAATGCTCTATTATCCTCTTTAAACGTCCCTCCTGTTCATGGGGACACATTAAAAGCCAGAGAACGAGAAATTGGTCCGGCCATCAAGGACATTGCTAACACATCCTGTGAACGTATGTTAGAGGAGGAAAAGAAACAGTGGGGAAGTACCGAACGTGTAAATGAAACAGTGCCTATTGGAGCGTCCTATGATATGGGGTGGCAGAAAAGAGGGAAAGGTCATAATAGTTTAACAGGTACTTGAAATAAGGTGCTAAGAATAAGAATATTGAATAACTTTCCCACAACCTAACTGTGTTGTAAACAGTAACCTAACAACTCACGTAAATAATTTGGGGATGGGGTGGCAGAAAGAGTTTATTTATTGAAGGGTGCCCTGAAGTTATCACAAACTAGTTTTAAAGATTTTTCAGTAAGATGGCTTATTTGTCTGCTGTTATCACGGTTGAAGTACTAAATCTTACCAAGACATCTGTCTAAAATTCTCAGGGAACTACATCCATGACCCAATCTTTCATGTGGCATACTTTTAGTTCTACTGCAGGGGGTATTGGGCAACTCGCTCAAAATACCTTAACAGGTATGTGCTACTCATTAGGCTAATTGGATGTGTTAGGAATACATGTATTAATCTGAAAAGAACAGGATTTCAAATAACTTGTGAATTGCCTCAAAGGGCATCATTTTGCATGTAAGATCCTTCTAAAGTAAGTCCAACACTTTAGGTCTGAGCAGCACATACCCATCCAAAATCTACATGAGGTCCACCCCCTTGATTACACCACTCAGGTTTTTTTTTCTTTGGTTTACTTTTTATATTGTCAGGAGTTGGTTCTCTGATTGGTGTAAAAACAGGCAAGGTGATTGGATTTGAAACAAGGACTAAGAGGTGTGCAACATGCGAAGCAGCGAGTAGAGCTGGAAAGAGGGCTCGCACGCACGACTGCAGATGTAACTGGGATGGCTCATCAAAGAGCATGGAAGCAGATGTATGTGCCCAGCTTGTGAAATCATGTGAGGAAAACGGTGAAGCCCAGATGGCAATCCTTGTGGGGGATGATGATTCTTCAACTATAAAGAAAGTGAGAGACACCCTTGACCATGACGTTGAAAAATGGTCTGACATAGTCCATGCAAAGAGAGCTTTTGCATCTTCTCTTTATGGTTTACAGAAATCACACAAAAAGTTAACTGCTAAAGTGATTGACTATTTGCAGAAGTGCTTCAGCTATGCTGTTACACAAAACAAAAATGACCCCACTGGAGTAAAAAATGGCCTCCGAGCGATAGTTCCACATGCCTTTGGTGATCATGGCACTTGTTCCATCTCTTGGTGCAAGTACCTAAAAGATCCCGTCAGCTATCGTCACAGCACTCTACCCCATGGCAAAGATCTAGAGGGGGAAGACTTGAAAAAAGACCTGCAAGAAACCATCGAAATTTACTGTGACAATGCAGAAAAGTTGGCTCCACTTGGATCTAGCCAAGCCAATGAAGCACTAAATAATACCATAGGCAGCAAAGCCCCCAAAATCACGCATTACGGCTCAAGTGAGAGCAATGACTATCGTGTGGCATGCGCAGTGAGCCAAAAGAATATTGGCCATTCATATGTGAGTGAGGTATGTAATGTGGACAAGTACAGTTTTACTCCTTGTTACATACCAATACACATTTTGTGTGGCATTAGAAATAGGATCACCTAGGCTTTCTCACCACCAGGTGGTACACGATTAAATATGTTCTGCTTCCTTGTCATTTATTTGAATGCCACAGCTAAAATTTGCAGTTTTACTCCTTGTACTCTTGAGTATTCTACAATAATATATCATTACTTCCAATTAATACATAAAGCACTTAATTTTCAATACATACATGTACAGTGTACAACTAGACATAAGAATCTGTCAACATAAACACACACGTGCACTAAAAAGCCACTCCTAATTTTGCACACAGGCCCTTCAGAAAATTCACCTTTCCCCTGGAACACAAGGGATAAAACACTTGACAAGAATGGATGCTAAGATGTCACACCAAAGGGCAAGGCAACAAACTAAAAAATTCAAGCAACAAAGAAGACGACAGAAGGAGAAGAGGTACAGTGTGTTTGTAGACTTTAATAATATAATAATTATATTGTTTGAAAATATGATTTAGCCTACAATTTTGCCTATGTTCTGCAGATGTATTAACCTAGCCAATAAAACTGGAATCATTTTCATGCACATGCAGCAATTATAACAAACTATGAATTTACACAGGCTTTCAAAGACAAAGCAAACAGAAACCAGGGAGGGTTCCCAGTACAAGAGTGGCATGGGATATTTACAAGAGAATGATGCAGCAGAAATTCCTCCTCCTCCAAAACCCTGTGAATCAAGTACAAAGCAGTTGCGTCAACAAAACCTTACAAATATAGTATTTGATCTAGAGACATCATCTCGAGGTAATATACGGTAAATTATTTCAAATATGATTAAAAGAAATCGTCCAGCTTTACTGAATATATTATTATTGGAATGTGAATTCACATTGTTAATCATTTTTAAACCATTAATTTTTTACTGTTCTAGCCTTTTCTAGTTCTAGGTTATAGTCATAATTTTAAATAACATTGGTTGTACTTGTAAATTTTGTTTCCCTAGCCTTTTTAATAACATTAGTCTATTAATTTTGTAAGGCATTTTTCTATTTTAGGGCAGGTTATTATCTCTGTGAATTAGTACAATACGGCATTTTATTATTTTTATGGATACACAGAGTGCAACATAAGCAATATTATTATTATTATTATTATTATAATTATATAAATGTCCTAACAACAGTAAAGAACATTTTTTCAGCAGGTTGAGGTTCTTGTAACCAGTATTTAGTTTGCATGCAAATGTTCCTGATAAACCTATCAACTATACCAAAATGTATACAATGTACCAAAACCACCAAACAGCTGCAGTTTCTTCTCTTCTGCAGGTAATGATACTGAAATACTGCAAATTGCAGCAACTGATGGGGCAGACGAGTTCGAGGTTTATGTACCTCCAACTAAACCCATATCACCGGGTGCATCATCAGTAAATAAGCTTACCTTTCAGCGAGGCATTCTTTTTCACAAAGGCCGTCCTGTCCAGGCAGTTCCACTGGAGGAGGCATTAGCTAGGATGATAGCGTGGCTCAAGCCCAAGTCTCCCTGCCTGTTGATAGCCCACAACTGTAAATGTTTCGATGCAAAGCATCTGATGAAAGCCTTTGAGTGCACTGGATTATACAAAGAATTTTCAGCAATTGTTCCAGGGTTTTCTGACACATTAACAGCCTTTAGAGAACTCCTTCCTGCACGTAAATCACACGGTCAAGAAAATCTGGTGCAAGACCTTCTACTGTGCAGCTATGAAGCCCATAATGCCATAGCTGATGTCCAGTCACTGTTTAAACTTGTCAGCAAGTTCTTAAATTCAAAGCTGCTTGGAAAACATAGCTTTTCTGTAGCATGGGTCAAGGAGCACAATATCCACCTTGCCAAGAGAAGTTTGCTTCAGCAAACACTTCAGCCTTTGATCAATGACAAGGCTATTTCTACTGGAATGGCTACAAAAATTGCTGATTCTGGGCTGGGAATGCAGCATTTGCAGCTGGCATTCCAAAGAGGGGGAGCAGATGGGCTGGAACTTATACTGAAGGAGAAATTTGATGGTAAAGCTCGAGTGACAGCAAACAGGCGGATTCTGTCTCAAATTGTAAACTATTTCTGTCACTGACTGTAAGTAAGAACTTGAGCATAACTTGTAGTGATCTTTGGTACAAAATACTACAAATACGTATACCATGAGTGATACTTCAAAACTGTAATCATTAGCAATAATAATGGTCAGTGAATTTTGGTGTCATTATCACATACAAATAAGGCTATTTCTTGTTTATACTGCTACCCAGGAAATTTCTGTAATATCATCCATTATTTTGTTTCCCAGGGCTTATTTGATTAGCTCTGATTTGTAAACTATGTGAAGGAAGGCATCTTAATCTCATCACAGAGCTTTTAAGTTTTTTCTTTCATTGAAAATTGTTCAAAATTTTGAACAGCAATAATAAATATTTCCCTAAGTAGGGGGGGAGGATCCTTATGAAAAAAACCTGTCACAAAAAAAATGCAAACAGCTGGAAAATGCAGAATACATACAAGCTAAGAAAATAAACATGCATATAAAGCAAACCAAATAAAAAATAAACGTACAAAGGAGAAACTCTAATCCTCCCACTCTTCCTCTTAACTTTTCTAGTTGTCCATCCCAAATTGCTTTGGGTCTGGTTCATATTTATGGATATGAATTGATTAAAATGTTATCTACGGGCAAACAGGCATGAAGCCACACCATTGAGGTTTTCATTAAAGCAAATGACCAGCAGTAACAAGGAGATGACCCACTTGAAGTATTAAAAATATTTACAAAAGGACAATGTTTAATAATATTCCTCGGGCCCCTGAAAGTAGCTGGGATATATTTCCTGAAATAGCAAGTTTTTGCTAAGTGAGTTATAGCTTGGCCACTTTGTACTTTCTGGTCCTGATAAATTGTTTGAAACTGCCACAGCAGCAAGTTCAGTTAGTTCTTCTCTGTTCACATGTAAAAAAGGAAAAAAATTGCATAAATTGACCTTATGTAAACAGAAACGTAAGCTTACTATTCCTACCAACATAACAGGCCAGGGCAAATTTTTGTCCGGGCAAGGTAGCTAGTTTATAACTGCAAATATTTAGCTTTTGTTAATACACAGACTCGATTGGCTTGCTATCTATTTGCGAGAGTGCCATAAAAAAAGTCGAAGTTTCGTGATGAGTTGGGACGAGGCAGTGCTAGTGGAACCCGCAATATGTAAAGTTTAATGTGAAAGGCAAAAAGCAAACGTTCATTGAAAACGGCAACCAGCATGTCCAGTCTATATACACTCTTAGTACAAAGAAAATAGAAGTCATTAACAAAACGTTTCCGAAGTGGTCGGAAAACACTGGGCGGCAGTTAAAACAAGTAACCCCGGCATAAAATCTCAGGACAAACAGTACGCTCTAAAAAAATACTCCAAGCTTCTGTAAAATGTTTAGTTATTAGCCCTGAAATGATTCTTTTGGAGGAGGAAATAATTGTTTCTGCAAATAAATAGCTAAAATGGACACCCCGAAAGAACAGAGTACAACATTCTTACCAGTTTTCATCTCAAAATTGTGGATTCATAGCAACAACGTTTACTAAACTTGACTCGGCATTAATTGAAAATTACTTACCATCATGTAAGCTACATCTGGATCATACTGCAGCCGTATTTACAATGAAATATCACAAATGTCGCTCTTTCGATGATTCCTTTCATGCACGTTCGATCGACGGTCGAGAGTCTCGACGGGTATTTCATAGAAACTCGCCCCAGTCCTCACTCAGAAATGGAAAAGTGGACAAAAGGTGGTGCGCACGGTGCGAACATCTTCAACTCTGGAGCACAAACGAGCACGGTGACCCCCATTTTTTATTTCATAATTTTGATAAGAACACGATTTTCAACTTGTGCAAAAAGAATCAGAGAATTTCTATGTTCAGATTTTTTATAAATTCAATTAAATCATGCGGGGAATCCATAACGGGTCCAGAAGAACATACCCAAATTGAATCTATTTTGGAGCATAAAGTAATCAAGAACGCATTAAAATACATTTTTCTGACACGTAGGTGAATAAAGGAAAGAATAAAGTCAGATTCTACTTGATCTCACTGGTTGCATTTAAAACACTGAGTCTTTTTGCCCAAAATTGGGTGGGTGCGGCGATGGTCAAAAGGGGCCGTTTTAGCCGTATTCGTCAGCATCGTACTGCTGAAACGAGCACGGTGACCCCCCTTTTTTATTACATTTTTATCATCTCCTAGACTTGATACAACAGTGTGGAAATTTTCATCGGAATTCTATGTTAGGTTCTTTTACTAGAGAATCACCTTAAATTAATGATCGCTCGTCGGAACACATAAATTTTTGTGTGTGGTGTTTTGGGTACCTCAGGGATCCCTTTTGTGTCCTGTGTTATTCTACCTGTATGTCATGAACTTGAGGGAAGTACTTCCAGCCAAAGCAAGGTCATCAATATGCGGACGAAACTACGAATTATAGTAACTGTAAACTGTATGAGCTTTAGAGTTATCACTCCAGGCGGAGATGCAGATTTTGTTGTTGATGTGGTCATCACAGTGTAACTTTACACTCAACCTTAACAGGAGTAACCAACGATGGTTTCCTCCTAAATACATTGAAAATACTTTTTAGGCTATCTAGAATACATTTAGATATTAAAAAATGCATTTTAAGTGGCGCTATAAAATTTTTATGTGTTCGGTCATCCTAGGGTAACTCGAGTCTTTCCGATATTTCAAGGGCTTGGGTATTATTTTTCCGAACATTTTAGATGAAATTTGACGTATTAGGAGGTGAGACTTTTTCTAATTCCTCTCGTCATCACGTTTTTGAATCCAGAAATTTGAGGTTCCCTTTTTCTACGAAAAATAGTCTCACTTGGGAAGTAAAATGTGTAATTGTGTAAAATGTAAAAATGTGAAAAAGCAAAATGTGAAAATTAACTTCAGAAAATCGTAGGAAATTTATAACATAAGCTTCGAAAATTGTAAATGAATGGGACGGTCATCTAGAGATTTTTAGTCGTCCTCAAGTAATAGAAAATTCTAGGCAGTATTTTCTTCTCCGAACAGATATTGTAAAGAAAACAGTCCTTGGGTGCCCCTGACCTTAAATCGAACAAGATTAGACTAAAAGATTATACCCCATCATTTTCTGTGCATTTCAACCTTCCTCTTATTTAGTACGAAAGTTCACGAAAAGCTCTGAGATGAACCGCAAGATCTCAAGTGTCTGTGCTGAAGAAGTTGAAATACCTAGATCCGTGTATAACGTTTGTATAACATCAGATTAAAACACTTTGCATAGGATTCGCAAAAAATGACTTCTAAGCAATTTTTGTTTTCTAAGACGACAACAGGTAGAAAAAGCTAGTTTTGTTTTCTTTTTGAGCTACTTAAGCAAGATTTGCTTAAGTAGGATTGCCCCCAGTTGTTACACGCAAGGAGCAACACGCATTTGCTAAATAGTTGCACTTTAACCATTTGACTCCTTTTACGCGCGCTTTTAAATAAGGTTTACATTTTTTCCCAAAAAAGACTCCAAAAGGCTCCATATTTTCTCAAATGACACTTTATGTTGCTTATATGAAGTTGTTTATCTTATGGTTCAATTTCAATCGTTTTGACGCCATTTTGGACTAACTTTTGGGCAATATTTCCTCGCTGTGCTAATGATAACCTTTAAAAATGGCGTCAGACACGAATGAGGCTGATCGAAAACATGGGGGAGAGGTGTCCCCAAGGTGGAGAGGTGGAGAGGTGTCCCCAAAGGAAATCTTTGTTACAGCCCGCCTGCCAGTCTGACGTCACGTCTTGCGTCAGTGACTTTCAAAATTGCGAGCAAAGTGTTCATCGAGGAGACGGATAAAAATTGCGATTTTATCACGGAAATACTGTTCCGATTTCTTGGATTTGGAAATTTTAAGGTTTCTATTGTCATAGAAAAGTAGACTTAAGTGCTTTTTTGAAATGAAATATCCAGTGGTGTAATGAATTTTAAATATTCCTTTCTATCGTCAAGCAAAATTTACGGGCAATCATACCGACCGGTCACACCTTTGAGGGCCATTGCACAGCAAGATTGAGGAGTTTAGACACAGCAATAGGAGGCTCATTAAAGGATGTATTATACTTTAAATTGTGCGTATTTCAGCTCTTCAGAGCTAGTGGAACCCCATATCATTCTTCTCAAAGTTCGCTCAGCTGTAGAGTTGAAAGAGGAAGCTAAATGACAGGTATTTGTGAGAGACTGTTAGCACTGAATCTTGTTGCTTTACCGCATTTTAATACTGTATTGGGCATACACCCGTAATTCTGTAATTAAATCACGAAAACCCATAAAAGGTTTCGTTTAATTATTTTTGGGGGGCAACTGACCGTGTGGAGATTTTAGGGTAATAATATTGATGATTAAGACGATGTACAAAAAGCACGTTTAACTTTCGCCAGTGGGTCACTGGTGGGTGTTGGGTGTAAACTAGTACAGTTTGTGATGTACTGTGCGTTGTTTGTCACGATGTCAACTAACATTGAAAAAAATTTAGCTCTTTCAGAGGAGGGACATGTCTTGACAGCTTATGGTTTTTTTCTGGTCGTAAGCTTGGCCAGTATGCAGATCAAGAGCTTTTGAAATCCCTTTTCCAAAATAAAACTCCAAGTCCAGCAGGGTCAGCACTAAGAATAGAGAAAAAAGGCCAAAAGGAAAAATAGTATTGAAAAAAAGAGACCAAACAGAAAAAAAAAAAACAGTACAAAGAAACAGAAAATAGCGTCGCCGGGAGTTGAACCCGGTTTATCTGCACGTGCAAGCAACTCCTTGACCACTGTACCACAGTGACACACTTGATTTGAAAAATTTTGTCATGTCAAAGCAATTTTTCTCTGTCATAGACGCTGTTTGAAGCTGGTGGAGCTGTATTTATCATTAATTCAAATATACATTTGAGGAAAATTAGCTTAAGCGCGTATTTCAAAGCTATTTCGCATTATTTCGGGTTCAACGGGCCGACTCGATGTAGATAATCGATCGAATTAGCTTTACTGAATTTGGTGGAGAATTAGGAGATCAACAGAGGCCCACACTCGAAAGGAATGATATGAAGTTAGGCCCGTTTAATTAGCAAAAGAATAGATGAAATATAAACATGTGTGATCTGTGAATGGAACCTCCTATTCTGGAGACTAGACCTTGCCTATTTTAGGGGAAAATTAGGGTTTTAGGGTCCCGTGAAATAGATGGTGATCCCGCAACACGGCCAGCAAAACAAATTAACAAAATTACACAATCACAGACACAAAATGTCAAAACGGTTTACACAAGCAGATTAAAGCAACACCAAAGCTCACACACATTTGATCAAATAAGCGATATATAGCGATATTTGCTAGCTTCTTAGCTTTTCCTCGACCTCGCTCGTCCAAATAACTGTCGTATCCCTTGCTAATTTGTACAAGCGACCCGAGGCTCTTGCCTGTTACTACGTGACGCCATACTGGCGGGCGGAGTGGGTCAAGAACCTTAGGTGGAAAACAATAGATTGACCTTCCCCCCCTGGTCGAACTATATTCGAAGCACCAAATTTTAGCTATGATTCAGGTTAGGTGAACCCGTACCAAACCAAACACTATAATTTTTAACATCTACTCTACAACTGGGCTGAAACCAAGTACACTTGCCCCATTTCGAAAAACACAAAAAAAGGTAAATTAGAGTAAAACGCATTGCTGAGTTTTTGGATTGATTTGGACAGATTGGACGTCACCAGTATGGAATTTCTGTCACTGAGTCGCAGACGTTCCTCCTCGCGAATCGTCTCCAGCGATGAGGAGCAAGGAGAAAAGGCTGTTTTCGCAGGCTTCCCTCGGCCTAGTCTCCCAACTTTTTCGCTTATGTTCATTGCCCCCTTAAATTTTAATTACCGGACGTCAGCTAACTATTTTTAAATGGCCTTCCAACCAAGACCTCAAATATTTGCCATTTGTTTTTAACTAGACAGCAGCGAAAAAAACCTAATTCGGTCACTTGACTGATGAAGTCATTACCCTAGAGGAAACGTGGGAAGATATTTTATGGCAAAGGTTATCTTCTTGTGGTCTGACATTCTTCTTCGTGTAAAATTGTCAAAGTTATAAAGCTTTTTTAAAAAATGCCTCAAAGGATTCTGATATAATTTTTATGATAAGTATAACTTGCTTTATTATTATTATTGTTGTTATTGTTATTATGCCACTGCATCCTAAACACAAACTTCTTCCGTACAGCTGCTATGTCCTATCTAAATTGCCCTGGCATTTCACTATAGCAAATATATCCAAAACCTGGATAACGGAACATCTCGACTCTGTAGTGAATGGCTATATTCGAAAATGGTTTGATATTCCGATATCTGGAACACTGAGCAATGTTTTCCTAGAACGCAATAAATTTGGTCTTAATATTTGTTCTCCCTCTATTAAATTTACTCAGTGCCAAACAGTTCTCCGAAATTCATTAAAAGAGTCACCAAATGCTTCCTTAAAAGATCTCTGGAAATCGTCAAGCTGTCACACTAATATTCAATATGATGTGTACAAATTCACTAAGGAAGTTCTTAAAGATTTCCGTTCTAATCAAGAGGATAGATTGCAACACCACCCAACATCTCAAGGTTTCGTCTTCTCAAATGTTATCAAGTACTCATTGTCATCTGTAAATTCTAGGCAGAGGCCCAGTCTCATCTACCCAAGAACATTTACAATTTTACCATCCGCTACATCAACAACTCCCTCCCTACACGTAAGAATATGGCAAGATGGGGATTATCACAAAGTCCTGATTGCTCCTTTTGCCCTAATCCTGAATGACTCCTTCATGTTGCCGCTGGATGTCAACAGTACCTCGATCGCTTTACCTGGAGACACGACTCAATCCTTAACTTCATTGCCAAGTCATTTCAACCTGTAATTAATGTTCACTCTTCACTCTATGCAGATGTTAATGGTTTTCTGAATCCCTCAATAATAACTGGCGGAAATTATCGTCCAGATCTTCTTTTCCTTATCCAGTCCAAGTGCCTATATGTTCTAGAATTAACAGTTGGTTTCGAGTCTAACCTTAACAACAATACAGTGCGTAAGAAAGAAACATATCTGAACTTGATCAACGAAATGAGTAGAAATTACAGATGTGTCAGATTTGTAAATCTCTCCATGAGTTCTCTTGGCGTTTTCTGCGATGAATGGTCCACGTTCTTAGACATGATGAATGACATTGGCATCGACAAAAAGCAGCAACGTAATATAATCAAGAAAATGATAAATATAGCCATTAGAGCAACATATTACATCTTTTGTTGTAGAAATAGGAACTGGGATAGCCCAGACTTAATGCAATTTTGATTTTTTTTGTTTGGCTTTTGCTTTGTTTTGTTTTTTGTTTTTGTTTTTTGTTGTTGTTGTTGTTTTTTTCTTTTTAATAGAGACTTTAAGATCTGGGACGCGACGACTTCTAGAACGCGGTGGCTGATAAAGGACTGGAACTAGAACGCCGTCGTTTGCGCGCGAAAAGTAAAGTTAAGATCTCCGTCGCGATGCAAGACGACGCGGCTGCAAACCGCTCTTTGTCAGTGTGATTCTTCAGCGATTCTTTCGCAGAAATAGCCATGGCATCATTTAAGAAAGTCAAAGAAATGCTTTGTTTGTGCTTTGTTCGATAGCATCACCTCCACTTCTTCGTTGACGCTTCGGTTTGTCACCGCTTTCATCCGCTGATGAACCTCTTTTCTTCGTCTTTGACAGCTTCTCCATCGCTTGTAATCTAACATCTTCCGCTTTAGCCCGATCGTATTGACGTTTTTTGCTAGCTGTTCCCTGTGTTTCCTGTAATTCCGCTTCCTCACTTTCCTCCAACGCGATTATCATATCCAATAGGTTTTCTAGTTCCGTAGGCTCATCGGGAGTTATCCCAGTTGCTTTTTCCTCCGCTAGAAGTTTCTTCTTATGCTTGTAAACAAGGACTCCCACGTGATCGCTTATCTACCCTGAATTTCGGCACAGTGTATTTGTTCAAGGTGTCTGCTATTTTTTCCCACATACTGCTTCTTTGTGCTGACCCTTTCTTAGTTGTGTAGGGATTTACATTGACGACTTCTCTGCACAGAATGGCTTCATGATCATGTGTCCAAAACATTACTGAACTTAAGAGAAGCATAAAAACACACGCAGTTTAATAAAATTAAATCAGATAATACAGGCTTAAAATTGGCTTTTAGCGCCAGATGAACGCAATAAATCGAGAATTGCAACGGTACAAGAGACGACAAGAGTATGCAGAAGACTCCTGCATTCACTATTTGTAGTTTTAGCTCGTTTCTTACTTGCAAGCCTTGCTCGAAGTCGAAGTCGAAGGCGCTGCCATTTTATAAGCTTCGTACACCTGAAAGAAATTTAAAAATAATCAAAATCCTTCCATCTCTGCGATCTAAAATGTCGCCAGAAATTACGTCCAATGATCCTAGAAGGCTGATTTTATATGTTTAGAGCAATATATCATCATTTAATTTAAGCACAGGAACAAATATACTCACGTTTTGTACAGAACGTCAAACTCGCAAAACCCACGTTCTCGACGCGACGTGGTGACACCAGGACGACGGCTTGAGCATGCACAACGTGTCTCCTCTTTGAAAATTTACTTCCTGTCGCGTCTTACAGCCGTCGCGTCTCGGATCTTAAAGTCCCTAATAATCCAATCTCAAGTAGCATTTGTAAATTGCCTATACGTAGGGAGATTTACAATTGTACATTCAAAAACACAAATAAAGTGTCCATTATTATTATTATTATTATTATTGTTATTGCTATTACTATTATGTAATTGGTTTAGCACAAATAAAAAAAATTAAAAGTAGATTTAACTGTATATTAAAAAAATAAATTAAACCAATATTTAATCCCAGATATGTCTATGTTTTTTTTGTTTTCATAGGTGGAGCTATGGGGTCTTGCTTTACGAGATTTTTACAATTGGTAAGGTGCCATAAAACCTTCCGAAGTCTTTGTATTTTTTTAAGTTAAAAAACGTATAAAATATTCTGAACGGAGGAAAATATATCAAGTTTTATTAAAAACTGAATCATTGGATAATGCAATTCTAGAGCTCTGATTGGCTTGGCTATCATGATATGTTATATACTTAATGTCAGATCCCGAGGGAAACAATTAGTTTTGTTTTCCCGAGAGCCCACACCAGGACTCGAAGGAAAACAAAACTAACTGGCTAACTGGTTTCCCGAGGGACCTGATATTAAGTGTTTTTTTTATATTTTTAGACTTTCACATCAACACCAACAAAAGAATAACCGGAGCGAATCAAAACAGTCGATTCAGTACTTATAAGAACACAAACATAATTCTTAAAACTACTGAATGAATGATTTACAAAAGTACTTTCCGTATAGTATCTGCATCTTTTTCCTCCACTCTTCTGGAAAAACTTTGAAATTGTTGCTTTTATACATAGCTTGAGGCTTCATGATAGTGTTGTGGACTCTTGTTGTGTCATCCCTGGGAGTGAAAACTGGCAGTGTTTTCCCCGCCTTCTGTCAGGCCACTTTCCACCACGCTTTGATCACGTGCTTTAATGTATCCCGAGCGGGGTACAATTGCTCAAATGTGCCACGAGCGGGATACATTCGATTTTAGCCAAGGCCATGTGACCAAGAATCAACCAATGGAAGTCCCTGTTTAGTTGAGTGAAAGTCTAGGAATATAACAAGAGCCGTATACCATGCTCTCCAAATATGGTAACGGTACGCGTTTGCTTAAAATTGAAAACAAGTTGAAAATCGGTTGTTTTTTTACAAACAAAGACGGAAAGAATTCTCCATTTTATGGGAGTTTTTAATAAAACAATTATCCCATTCGCGCTTGTTGGATATGAGATGATTATAGCCAACTTGAATCCAACACGCACTCGTGGAATAATTGTTAAATATCATACTTAAAGCAAGCATGATTGGAAGTTCCAGCTGTCTGACACAACTTGTTTAACTCATATTAGTTGCGTTATCAAGTCAGCTGGCAGTAACATCATCTTCCAAATAGTTACCTTAATGAATTCTTGATGCCAAAATGCAGGGTGAATGATTAAATTGTTCTTTTACATCAGGGAAGTGAACATCCACTTAAATCTCGTTCCTTCCAATTACACAACAATATAACAATTTATAAGTGTGCCAAAATGTTGTTATATCAAAAGCTGGTTTTGGTTCTTTTCAGGAGGTTCTCCTTATCCACGAATGGATGGCAGGAAGATTGTAAGTTTACTTCAGGAGGGATACAGGATGCCTAAACCAAAACATGTGGATCATGAACTGTAAGTATTTATTTTTGTGTCAGTTTGATGGCTTTCGTAGTGTTTTACTGTCATACTAAGTAACCCCGAAATGATAATAACTTAACTATCAGAGGTAAATTCGTAAAGAGTAGAAAGCAGTGGGCTTCCTGTACTTTATAACACAAAAGGTGATAAAGTCATTCTTGTGTCGTCTTGAAAAGACTTGAAGATTCTTGGTCTTCATATCGACGATAAGCTGTCCTTCAAAGACCACCTGTCAACTATTTTAGAGGGTCTATGCCAAGATTGGAGCTCTGAGACGGTTTAGAAAGCTGGTGCCTGCTGACACCTCACTTACGCAGTAAAAAGGTTATACACTCCCACTTCTTGAATATTTTAGTCCCTTACTGTTAGGGATAAACAAGACTCTGAACAAGAAACTTGAATCTGCAAACTATTATGCTTTAAAAGCCCTCTTAAATTTCAGAAACAACTAAGATTATGATTCTATTGTCTGCCGTAGACATGCAATCACTGGAACATAGCCGGTACTATCAATCTCTTATCCTTCTCTGTAAATTTATGAAAGGAAGTGTTATTTTTCTAATTTATTCGAACCTCATCGTATTACTTGACCTTAAGGAGTAGTGAACACAAATCTCACTCAACCATCTTATAAATAATAATCGATATCATCACAATACTTTCACTTACAAGGCTTCGCATTTATGGAATCAGCTACCTTCCTACGTCAAGCTATCGTCTGATAGTCAGGTCTCTTAGTGCAAAATATAGGCCGGATCATTACAGACGTGACAAAAGTGTCAAATTTGGCACAGAGCTTCCTTAGCACCTGCCGATTAATACTGGAGGGGGTGCCCGTTACAAATGGTCTAAATTACAGATAAAAGGGGGGGTTAACTTTCACCTATAATAGCAGATTGGGTTCCCTGTGGTGAGTACTCTCCTTGTTTGATTTGGCTAAAAAACATTTGTTTCAAATTTTTAAGTGTTTAATTTGGTAATGTTTAGTAGTTGTTATACTATTCAAATAGTTTTACATGTACATAATACTGACTAGTGCCCAGTCTCAACAAGTTAAGTGTGGCCGGCCACATTTGAGTTTTATGTTATTGTATGACATCTTTGAAAGCTGGCTTTGTGATCTGTTAAAAATGATATGTAATGATATTATCACTGGCAAGTCTTAGCAGTGACACTGATAGCCGCACAGTGAACATGGCGCCATGTTCACTGTGCGGCTATCAGTGTCACTGCTAAGACTTGCCAGTGATAATATCATTACATATCATTTTTAACAGATCACAAAGCCAGCTTTCAAAGATGTCATACAATAACATAAAACTCAAATGTATCACATCCTAAACGATAGAATCGTTAAATTTTGACATGCTACATGAATGACTCCATGAACCGTAACTGACAACGCGCCCACTTTGTAATTGTGCAGCTAAGATTAGATTATAATTTGCTTCGTTGGTAACCTGTCCTTGAGATAATGATTAAAACCTGTCAACCTCGTCCTCAGGGGGAAAAGGAGGAGCAAGGGTGGTACAGTTGGTTAGTGAGCAGCCTTCGGTGCGCGAGGTCCCGAGTTCGATCCCCGGTGTCAACACATCCTTATTTCAACTTCTCTCCTTTCTGTGTAGCTTTGACTAGCTTTAAATACCCTTAAAACAGAACATTAATGGAGAGAGGGGGGTAAAAGGAGTGCACCATCGACCTCAAGTTTATCAGTTATTGTTACTGTCAAGAGTTATTGACGTAAAATATTGTCCCTTTACCTTTTTCTACCTTTTTATTAAGCCCTGGGGATGAGGTTGTAAATCATGCCTCTCCAGGAATTTTTAACACTCTTTATTTTTTACACATTTGCATTTAGAAAGAAGAGTATGAGGTCCCTGCATGCCTAGACACTTGTAAGGAGCTCATTTAAAAAAAAAAAAAAAAAGTAAGGAGCTCATTCACTTCAGAGCCCTTGCACCAGAGTGTTAATGGTAGGTCTATACGATCTTTCAAAAAAGAGGAAGGTCGTCGCGTGCGTTACAATTTACCAACAAACTAACAGGAACAAGGCCTCTTTTAGCCAACCAATGATGCATCATTAATGAAAATGAATGTGATTTGTTTGATGCAATTAGGCAAATACCCCGTGGTTACGAAATCTTACAATCATGAATTCCTCAGAGCAATTCAGTTACCAACTTTTCACAAAATAATAATGCTGTGGAAAATTACAGAAAATACCAAAAAAGGCAAGGGTCAACAATAATTATGGCTTGATCCCTTATAATTATGGAGTGGTTATGATATGGAAGCCCATCAGCCCATACTTTGACCACTCAAACAGATTTTTGACAGATTACATACCGCAAAACTTTGCATTCACTTATGCCTATGTTGCCACACCAGGAGCCTAGAAATCGGCTCCTGGTCACACCTTGTTTTTATTGCTGAATATCATTCTAAAGAGCTTTACGAAATATTTTGTTAGTAGGGCTGTTTTGAACATATGATTGAAATTTAAAGGTGGTGACAAAAAAGAACACAAAAAAAGTCACAAAACGAGACGCATGAAACAACTGCAATCTAATATTCGTGTTTCACCGATATAATGGCTCCTTTGGCTGCTGCTGACGTTTTTGAAGATGGAAGTAGTATCACCGCTAGTCCCGGGTTAGGTATACTGTCTACTACCAGTTTCACGGTTCCTGAGACTTAGGGCCTGTTAACATAAAGGTGGGGGACCCCAAGTAGGTGAGGTAACCTGCTTAGGTGGGGTAAAAAAATAACCCTCCTTTACATGCAATCTTACAACTCAGCCATCCTGGGGTGCACTTTCTCAAGATTATTGAATGGTCGCTAAGCACTGAAACAAGAAAAATGCTGGCAAACCACGACTACGCTCACTTGCTGCTCTTGCTGCAACCTTCAGTGTTGTGGCTTTCTATTGTTGCCTTTAATAATTATGTGAAGCCACCCGGCGCCAAAGTGAATTTTGCGCGAATTTGATGTATCATGAATCCGAACCCGACTAGCCTGGGTTACCTCACCTTGAAACGTTGACATGGCAGAATTTGACCTCAGCTGAGAGGGTTACCCAGTGTGGCAGACCGGGCTACCCACCTTGAAGGGTCACCCCACCTATCATGTAAACGTGATCAAATTAAATGAGAGATTATATGGACAGGCGGTTTACCCCACCTAGGTGGGTTACCATGCCTACCTGGGTCCCCCTCGTCCATGTAAACAGGCCCTAAAAGTTAGCCCGGCCCTCTTTCTACAGTTTCAGTGGTTAAACCATTCACCATTTAA
Organism: Porites lutea; assembly: GCF_958299795.1. Classification (NCBI taxonomy): domain Eukaryota; kingdom Metazoa; phylum Cnidaria; class Anthozoa; order Scleractinia; family Poritidae; genus Porites; species Porites lutea. Next base: position 18,655,353 of record NC_133210.1, read on the forward strand.
CATTTGAGTCAATCTTGTACCACTTGAGTCTCACTTTTACGACTTGAAATTAGCTGTTATTATTTTTGGACATGAGTGCCAAATGTAGAGGCTTCATGATAAACTGTGCTGTTTTTTGAAGCCTGGGCTAACTTGTTTCTTTTTTGCGTTTATAAGACCAGGTTCTTTTTTGTTTGTTTTTGCTTTGTAAAGCTTAGACAAACTGCGGGAATTGTAAATGATATGAGTTGTGCCACGATGCTTGGTTCTCTGTAAAACATGCACCTGCGTCCAGCAGATAGAGAGAGACTGAAAGGCAACCAGGCCTATGTTAAGCTGAAAAAATTGAGTACCTCCTTAGGAAAGAACTATTTTGGGTTCTGTCATTTCGTTATTTGCTCTTAATGAACAGCTGTCATAAATGTAGTGTTTTGAATTTTATTGTAATATTACCGTAATTCTTATCGCCAAAGGCAATTTATAAAGGTATTATTATTATTATAATAATCCCTGATAATATGTGATACAACAGACTCTTTGACAATTTCTTTTTCTGACATTTTGTGACTGAATCGCTATGCCATACCCTTTCTTTAGCTTAAAGTGACATGTAATGACAAATAATACTTGATAAATAAGGCTTAAGCCACACAATAAGGCCTCCTCTAATTGAAATACATTAGAAAAGGAGATGAGAACCCCAGAACCTGAGTACTTGCAAGTTGTGAAGAAAAGACGAGGCCATCCTAGAAATGACTTATGAAAATGTGGGCGGACTGTGGACTTGCTTTAAGGGCACAGTAATAATCAACTTCATTATACAATCAATAAGCTAAGAATGGATGGGAATGCCAGATGTTTGAGTGAAATTGTTGTTTACAACATGAGAAGGGCATTCTGAGTGACTTAAGGTATTAAATAACAATTTTCAATCAAAACACCACAGGGACCCCAGCAGGTGAAATTTACAATAATTAAATCATGTTTAGTACGCTTCAGTGGCATATTTGCATTGGGCACCCCCTCTAATATTCATGGTACTGCAATAAGCTATCGCTGTGCAAAGTTTGGTGCTTTTGTCAACTCTGTAACGATCCTGACCTTAAGAGACCTGACTATGAGGGCTGCGGGAATTTTGCAAGAATTTGAGATCATTTAACTTCATAAACTAAGGGCCAGTTGCAAATGTTATTATTGTATTTCTCTGGGATTTTTTGCTTATTTATATATTCATAATCGATATCGTATTTTACCAATAAATGGTGGGAGCAGGAGGGTGTAACTTTAGTACTTCTTACATTCCCGGATATATTAGTGTTTATTACAGTCTTATCTATTTGTAATCTTTTAGACTATTATCATTTTCATGTTTTTTATTATTAATAATAACTGTTTTTGTCGTACGTTTTATACGGCTTGGATACTCGGGGAACCCTATCCCACGCTGACATTAATAAATTGATTGTTTGATTCATTGATGACATATTGCACTTAAATTTAGAGGATTTTGAGCTTGAATGAAAAACTATAATTTAAGTCACTCAAATAAAAAAAATCCCTCCTGTATATCACGGATATGTAGTTTTGGGAGACGAAACACTAGAATGGAACGTTTATTTTACAGGGAACACTTTCCAATGGTCTCGTTTCGCAGATAAAGAAACATGTCCTTGCACTAAGGATCACTTTATTTAAAGCGTATTTTAATTGTATCAATTACTTTGTATTACTTCTAGGTAAAGCAATGGTGCTGACCATTAAGTCAAAAATCAAGAATGTGAAATATGGGACTAGTTGAACTCCTTAAGATTACAATGAAAGCCACCTATCATAAATTGCAACCGAAAATTAAATCGAGGACTAGTTTTCAGAAAGTTCTTTCCTTTCTGTCAGCATAGTAAGGATCAGAGGAAATGTCGCTTACCAATCAATTTGATTTTGTGACAGGTACAAAATAATGACACTTTGCTGGCTGGAAGATCCTAGTGCAAGACCTTCTTTTTCTGAACTGGGGGTGAAGCTGAAAAAGATGGAGAACCAACATAAGGTACGATAAAAACACGAAAAAACCTGGGCAACACTGAGTCTCCCTCAGCGGTCCTCCTTCAATTTCTTTAATTTCATTACTGAAATTGTGTGGAGCTGCATGCCTAGGTTAACCTGGGTTCTGTTATGCTACTTTGGCAGCCAACTGCGACCTTTCTCCATGCTTGTTTTTTATACCCTACATGAAAAACTACTGTAGTTATTGTTAATTGGAGTGATTATGTTGTTAAGTTGCGCGAACATGCTGATAGTAAGAGACCAATGGACGACAATAGCTTCCTCTGCGTATTTATTTATAAAAATATTCTTCTTATTCTTCTTCTTATTATTATCATTATTATTGTCATTATCATTATCATCATCATCGTTGTTATTACTACTAGTATTTTACTATCTAAGAGCAATTGCGCAACCAAACCTTTCCACTGAGCTAAACAGACCTCTGCGTAGGAAGGCTGCTGATATGGCTTCTTAAATGATGATATGTATTTTTTTCTTTTCAGGGGCTAATAAACATGAAATTGTATGACCAACAGCTGTATGCAAACGTTGAAGACTTGACCGTGTAAACTAAAAATAGCCACTCAGGGGAGTGCATTAAATAACCGGTCACCGGTTCAGTCTTAGTAATACTTTACTTTACAAGATACAGTTTAAGATAAGATACAGTGGAAGATACAACAATAGTCTTAGCCAAATTCCGCTGTAAAAATTGTTACAGTTTGTTCATCGAGAAACTTGTTTCAGAACCCTCCGCAGTAAAGGCTTGGAAAAAAAGCTTTTCAGAACATCCTGATTGGGGTGATTGCTTTGTGAATATATGTAAGCCCTCGAAGATAATAAGCTTAGACAATTCACTTTTAAGGTTGTGTACAGAATAATCACGACAAAAAAAGAACTACTGAAATATAAATTAGCTGATGATAAATGTCCTTTCTGCTTTAATCCAGATTCAATTGGACACACCTTTTTATATTGTCAAGAGTGAAAGGAATTCTTTTCCAAAAACGTTAAGGCGGTAATTAATGAACATCATAAAGAGAACGTACAACTTTCAAACAAGCAAATTTTATTTAACACGTTCGATGACTCCCTTCCAATGCAAATGCCAAATTTAACTCAAAGCAAACATGGTCTATTGGTTTTACTGAAAAAGAAATACTTGTATACTTGCAAGAGCATTATAACGAAACGTAATTTAGATGAACTTTTACGTAAGCTTTTTGAACAATATCGCATTGAAATTTGTGGCAAACAATATGAAATATGTGTGGCAACTGACAGGTTTTTTATCCTTCAATCATTTTATTTTTATTGTAATTTGTTCTGTTACTTACTGACTTATTTTTTTATTCTTTTACTTTGTGCTGTGTATTAACATTGTTAATTTGTTGTCAATAAAATATATATATATATATATATCGATGAATCTTTAAATGCCATTTAGCGCTGTAACCTCTTACTATTTTTGATATTTTTATCATTATTTTCTATAAATTTTATCAAGTGAACGCGATTTTCACTGTTAGTAAATTACTATTAGTTATTAGCTGTACCTCACTAACTATGATTACTGTATAATTTTATTAAAACTGACAAACGACATGATATTTTTTATCCTTTACTAACTTCTACTACCAGTCAGTGCTTCTAGAAAACGTTTCACTTATTCGGTAAACCGGATAGAAACATCTCTTAAAGGTGTTTATCTTAAACTAGGATCGATGATCCAAGTTCACTTGCCGATGGATGATGATGCATTTAAGGTATCATCCAGGCTAAAAAACCATCATTTTTAGAAATTTGCAGTTTTAAGACGATTAAATATAGCTCATCAAGAGCTCTCTTTTAAAAAAAATTCCAGTAAAAAGTGTTTTTTCTTTGCAGACTTATGGAGTGCAAAAATTTTTTTATGCTAATTATTTTAATTGATCGTTGACAAGTTCTGTCATACTTGATACGCGTGCCGCTGTTGAACCAAGCAAATCACGCAATTTTGACAGAAATCGTGGTTTACAAGTATAGTGCTCACTGTTTTTCCCTGGAGTTTGAAAGTGAATGCCTCCAAAGAAGAAAAAAGAGCTTGTCCGTTTTCATCCTCGACTCTAAGACAAACGAAGACGACAAAATCGTTTTGCCGCCAAAGAGTGGGCTTCGAAATTAGCAGAGAGCGACAAGGGCTCCTACTACAATCAAGAAAAATGGCTAAAAGATGACAAAGCTCCTGAAAAACCCATTGAAACTACCGCGGAATCGAGTTTTACGAGTTCGTTAGCGAGCGGAGCGAGCTTTTTAGCCGGGCTTTTTAGGCCGCGAAGCAGCCAAGCGAGAGACGAAGTCACGAGAGGTCCCGCACCATATAAAAATCGGACGAAGTACTGTTTTGAAAGTCTATTGTAGCAGGAAAGAAGCTTCAACAAAAACTCCAGGAAGCGGTTTGTTGTCGATTTTTCCAGGGAAGTGTCGAACTTTTAAAAAAAAAAATGGGAGGCGTTTAAAAGAGAGAGGCGTTTATTCTCGTAACTTATTTTAACGAACTCAACATAACTGTATACAGTATGCTTTCGGCTAAAATACTATGCGTTTAATACTAACTTAACAGCGTAAGGGGGGCGTTTAATACTAACTTAACATCGTAAGGGGGGCGTTTATTAGATAAGAGGCGTTTATTTGAGAGTGGGCGTTTATTAGATTGTTTACGGTAATGAAGTTTTCTCGACAACAGAAAGGATCGAACAGAGCAGAGCCTTTGAAATAAATTGTTCATCTGTTGTCGGTTTTTGTTTTCAACTTTTCCTACTGTGTTACTATTGTTGTCCCTTCTCTGGTATGCATCAACATTGACAGCTTTGGTGTTATAATCTGTTATAATCTCATCACGGGTAATACGCCGCCCAAAATCTTCTTCCACTGTCTTCTATTTTTTAGTCAAACGTGAATTGGCTTCTTCCGTTAATTTTTGGCTGGACTGGACTTAAATTTACAGTGACACCCACTTTCACAAAAAGCTTCTCATCTCTAAATCGCGTTAATATTTTGATTTTTTAAAAGAAATAAGCAATAATCTGGAACTATTAAGCTTTCAGAAAATGTACGGTTTATGGGGGTATTTGTTAAAAGCAAAAGCGCTAGCGCCGATTAAAGCAAGGAGGGTGGTTGAGGGTGGATGATACATTAAGTACTGATGAGGGTTTTTCCAGATAGGATCGATATTGCGGTGCCTTTAATGCACCATCATGAGAGTGATCTCGATCATAAATCCTGGTATCGATCATTTCAAGGCAGATACGCTCCCTTTCTGCCAGGTCACGTTCCGTTCTCTTTACCTTAAATAGAGGTATTGCGTAATGGGATTTAAGGGAGGCTACATGTTGTTCTGGCATGATATACTTTCTAAACTTTCATTGCCTTCAAGTTCCACTCGAACGCCTTTGAGTCCGATAACATACTTCTTTGAGCTGCTGTTGGTTCGTAGGACTTCACAGGAGCAACCATGTCCCTGCATTTGTATTTTCTATTTCATGCATTCGTTATTCTTCCTTCAAACAAGTTAGTTCGTAGTGCAAAGTTCGAATTTGAATAAATGATAGGACCCATAACTATCAACCCTATTAACCATTGCAACACCGGTCTGTAATAAACCAAGTGAAACCCTACCCAGTGGTTTATTTAAGTCTACCCAGTAAAAATTCAGCCTCCCCGATACCCAGCAAATAGTTTGTCTCTGCACGGCTGATTTTTTGTGTTCCCGGTCATTATTACTTCTACATGACCAGTGTATTTCATTGTTCATATTTGTTTAGAAGAAGTAAAAATGTAAAACATTATTATCCATTGGCAAAAACAAAATATGAAGGGAACAGGTAATCAGTGTCATATAGAAAAGTGTAAATCGTTTAGTTCCTCTCGCTACAGCAGTATGTAAAAGTTGTTCAAAGTTGCAGTTAAGATGTAAGGCCTATACAAGAAGAAGGCCTAGGCGTGTTCCATGATCTTCATATTATCACAGTACTTACTCATGGCATCTGTTTCATTCTACCTCCTTACACTACGAAGGAACCAGAAAACGTTTTGAAGAAATTTAACGCAAAAGCAAGGATTTTATGAATTTCAAATATTTTGAATAAATCAAACAACTGAATTTAGGTTTTGACCGAAACACTAAGAATTAATTATCACAAGAGACAGAAAAATTGAACACTAATGACTAAATTATTCGACTTCTTTGAAACCTTTTCAGGGAGTAGGTTTCTTTACGAGTCACAGCCCGAGCCAACTATACTTATTGGAGCTTACACAATAGAAAATTGCATTGTCTGGAACCTGTTTTCGGTAATCGGCTCGCTTAGGGTTAGTTCTTTGAGCAATTTTTGTGTCCTAAACGCACAATTATAGTAGCATCATGAGCTATAATCGGACCGACTAGCATATATTAAATCATCTTTTCCTTACTTTCTTTTTTGAATTTTTTTTGTTGTAAAGATAAATTGTAATATACGTACATTTTTTTAAGTCAGTGTTTAAGGACTTTATCTTTACAATGGTTTGAATGAGCCAATACAAGAATAGCTCATGCCTTAAAATATTGAGTTAAATAAAATGACAAGACTCCTGATAAATTGAATTTCACTTCTTTTTTTTTTTTTTTAATTTTTTTTTTTTTTTAATTTTTTAACGAAGACTAGTGAGCAGCACAAAGGAAGACTTCTTGTAGTTGTAAGCTTTTTCGTTTATTTCCGACGCGTTTCGTCTCTTACTGAGACTTCTTCAGGGAATGAATACAACTAGCAAAGAACAGCATATATAACACGTTGTGTGCGTAAGTAAAACTTCCGGTGGAAGTGAATAATAACTTAACTATGCTGTAAACGGGCGTTGCAAGAAACGCCTTGATACATATGTTATTGCGTGTTGCTATATTTGTTTGGGGGCCATACGATTAGCGCTAATCGTATGGCCCCCAAACAAATATAGCAACACGCAATAACATATGTATCAAGGCGTTTCTTGCAACGCCCGTTTACAGCATAGTTAAGTTATTATTCACTTCCATCGGAAGTTTTACTTACGCACACAACGTGTTATATATGCTGTTCTTTGCTAGTTGTATTCATTCCCTGAAGAAGTCTCAGTAAGAGACGAAACGCGTCGGAAATAAACGAAAAAGCTTACAACTACAAGAAGTCTTCCTTTGTGCTGCTCACTAGTCTTCGTTAAAAAATTAAAAAATTAAAAAAAAAAAAATGAGTACAAGTTAACTTAAGTTAGTCAGGTGTACCTCGTCTATTATTAAAAAATTCGGAAAGGAAGCGAATCAAATTGGATCTCCCCTCTTTATTTAACGAGGAGTATTAAAAAAAATGTGCGCAGTGACAATAGTGGGCACCGTCCTTAACTGTACTTTGCACATGGAAGAAGAAAGATTTCACAGTACCGCTGTGTGGTTTACACAGAAAAATGAGAAGTTTTGTAAGTCATGTAAGGGCCACACGGTAAAGCCGCAATTTGCGGCGTTTTTTAAAGAAATTACGTTTCGATTTCGTTACGCTCTTGGAATGCGGCAATTGCTTCGCTCGATCCCATTCCTTTTTGTGAGACATACGCAATGCATCATGGGGTAATAGAGACTATATGTTAGTTTGGCATGACGTATTCATTACTGTGTACTTCCTGTTTGTGCCTGCGTTCAAGTTCCATCGACCATCTCTGGATAAAGATCCTCTAAGAATTACTTAAGCTGCTGTTAGTTCTAACGACTTCAAAGGAGCAACCATGTTGCTGGCTGTGTATTTTATATCTCTTTTCCTATTCTGCCATCAAACAGGTTAGTACATAGCTCAAATAACTGAAAGGACTCGTTACTGTCAACCAATATATTAACCTGCATTTTTTATAGGATATTTTAGTCACAGTACGAACACAAAAAAAAGACCACTCAGGGCAGGTTAAATAGCAAGGAAGCAATTCTTAGCAAAGCATTACTTTTACGTACATGTGACAAGCAGACTTTTTTTCGAGCTGTAATCAAACATACATTATTGCCAACGAGCCATCCGAGCAAAGACGCTCGGATGGCGAGGCGGCAGCAGAATAGAGCCGCGCAAGACTGGGCAATAGGCAGAAAAATTCTCGATCGAGCTGAAAAAAGTGTAACTCAATGTAATGTAGATTCCCCTGAGACCAGGTGGTCAGTTGTGAACCAATCAAAAGGTAGTACCTGGCGCACGGGCTCAAGTTGAATAACAAACAAAATTTCACACACTTCCCGCCGTCGCGACTTCCTGTGTTTTTTTACCTAAATTTTTTCGTTTAACCCGGCCACCGCAGTCAAGAGACATGAGCACTTGATATATTCTATTAATTTTAGGGGCCATAATGTTAAATTTTAACGAAGAGAAGTTTGTAAAACAGCGAAAGTGTTCTATGTGCAGCAAGCAATATTCTCCCCACTAAAAAGGATCAGATTACACGAGGAGATTAGGAAAGCTTGACACGAAGAATGCAGTCGCTTCTGTTGGAAAATCTGGTGTTGGGGAAAAAATCTAACCAGCAAACAAAAACAATGAGAACAAAAACGAATTACAAGCCTAAAGCAAACGACAAAGGAAAAGAAAACAACGCTATTTTTTTCGAAACGTGGCCGAGTTCGGTATAAAAATAATGAACTAAAATTAAATACCGACGTGCCGTACATCGCTTGTCCTTGGAAACATTTCAGATGGCCCAGCGAATCATTTTAAGTTTTCAATCCGATAACAAAAAGACTCGGGAAATTTGAAAGGAGGTGTAAATGATTAAACTGTGCAAATATTTATCAACAATGTGAAACCGAACCGACAGTAGATTTGTAGCTGGACTTAATAATATCCCCGATCGCTTTCTCCGCAAAGCTGACTTCATTCTTTCAAGGCACTTCACAATTTTACATGGCAGTTTTGTAAAGCCACCAGACTGAATCTGAGAACTTTTCAAGAAAATAATCCTTGCAACAAGAAGGGACCAAGAAACGGTCAAATGGGAAAAAAAGGAAATTTATTCCTAAGCAAAATACGCATGATTTGCTCGTTGGCACTCTATCGATAGGTATACCTAGTAATAATGAGCGACAGGAACAAGTCACTTAGAAGTTTTTGTTTTGAAGCTTTTGAACATTTTGTGTATCCCAATGCATACATAAAACTAGATCGGGGTTTACTGATCACTGTAAGAGTGTTAAAAGCAGAAAATTTTTTAGATTATTATGTTTTTAAACCGGGCGAGATTTCAATGCAGAAGTACTAATAGCGGGGCTCCCGCGCGCGCGAAGCGCGCGTGGGACAGATCCCCATACTCATGGAATATGGTCAACCTCTTTTCGCTTGGTTGTCACTTGACTGACCGAGCGTACGCGTCTACAGATTGTACGGGTAGGGTAGGGGAGACTATCAAAAGGAAGGGAGGGGTGTCTCAGGCGTGTCTTGGCAAGTCCTCATCTTTTATATATGACACTCACAATATGGTCAATTGACAGCTGTCAAAACAGGATAGCCACTGACCAGTGTCTCATGACCATATCGCTGGCTCATGTGTCAACTCATCCAGGTGACGTGATTTTTTTTGGAAGCTGTGCGCTGACCAGTTAATCGTTTTACTAGATTGCGAACAATGTTCAAACATACTTTTTTGCTAGTTTCGGATCGAAGCACAGGAAAACTGATACACATATTGGACATCAATGGCGTGATCAATTCACAGCTGTCAAAACAAGGTATCCGCTGACCAGTATCACTTGAGCGAATCGCGGGCTCAGGTGTCGACACATCGAGGTCGGTAGGTACTTTAAGTAGGGTTATTAAAGTGTATCAAGAATGCATCTAACATAATGTATTGACATGTATACCCATGTAATGTCATCTATAGCCATGTATTACCGTGTATTGCCATGTATTACCATGTATAGCCATGTATACCCATGTATAGCCATGTATTGCCATGTATTACCAAGTATAGCCATGTATAGCCATGTATACCCATGTAATGCCATGTATTGCCATGTATTACCATGTATAGCCATGTATAACCAAGTACAGCCATGTATTACCATGTATTGCCATGTATCACCATGTATAGCCATGTATTGCCATGTATAGCCATGTGTAGCCATGTATAGCCATGTAATGCCATGTATTGCCATGTATTACCAGGTATTACTATGTATTACCCCTGTATCGCCATGTATTACCATGTATAGCCATGTATAACCATCTATAACCATGTATACCCATGTAATGCCATGTATTGCCATGTATTGCCATGTATAGCCATGTATAGCCATGTAATGCCATGTATAGCCATGTATAGCCATATACTATCATGTATAGCCATGTATTGCCATGTACAGCCATGTATTACCATTTATTGCCATGTATCACCATGTTCTACGATCTATAGCCATGTATTGCCATGTATTACCATGTATAGCCATGTATTACCATGTATACCCATGTATTGCCATGTATAGCCATGTGTACCCTGTATAGCCATGTAATGCCATGTATTACCATGTATTACTAGGTATTACTATATATTACCATGTATCGCCATGTATTACCATGCATGTATAGCCATGTATACCCATGTATAGCCATGTATACCCATGTAATGCCATGTATTGCCATGTATTACCATGTATTACTATGTATTACCATGTATCGCTATGAATTACCATGTATAGCCATGTATAGCCATGTATACCCATGTAAGGCCATGTATTGCCATGTATTACTATGTATCGCCCTGTATAGCTATGTATAGCACTGTATAGCCATGTAATGCCATGTATAGCCATGTATTACCATGTATAGCTATGTATTGCCATGTACAGCCATGTATTACCATGTATAAGTATTGCCATGTATCACCATGTATAGCCATGTATTGCCATGTACAGCCATATATAGCCATGTATACCCATGTAATGCCATGTATTGCCATGTATTACCACGTATAGCCACGTATTACTATGTATTACCATGTATCGCCACGTATTACCACGTATAGCCATGTATAGCTATGTATACACATGTAATGCAATGTATTGCCATGTATTACCATGTAAAGCCATGTATAGCCATGTATAGCCATGTACACCCATGTAATGCCATGTATTGCCATGTATTACCATGTATAAACATGTATACCCATGTATACCCATGTAATGCCATGTATTACCATGTATAGCCATGTATAGCCATGTAATTCCATGTATACCCATGAATAGGCATGTATATATTACCATGTATAGCCATGTATTGCCATGTACAGCCTTGTATTACCATGTATTGCCATGTTTCACCATGTATAGCCGTGTATTGCCATATATAGCCGTGTATTAACATGCATAGCCATGTATTGCCATGTTTAGCTATCTAGAGCCATGTATTACCATGTTGTCATGTATTACCATGTATTACCATGTATAGCCATGTATTGCCATATATTGCCATGTATTACTATGTATTACCATGTTTTGCTATGTAATGCCATGTATTGCCATGTATAGCCAGGTATCGCCATGTATTACCATGTGCTGCCATGTATCGCATGTATTGCCGTGCATTGCCATGTATAGCCATGTATTGCCATGTATCGCCATGTATTAGCATGTACTGCCATGTATCGCCATGTTTTACCATTTATTGCCATGTATTACCATGTATTTCTATGTATAGCCATGTATTACCATGTATTGCCATGTATAGCCATGTTCTGCCATGTATTACTATGTATACTCATGTATTGCCATGTATTACCATGTATTGCCATGTATTGCCATGTATAGCCATGTATTACCATGTGTTACCATGTATTGCCATGTTTAGCCATGTTCTGCCATGTATTACTATGTATACTCATGTATTGCCATGTATTGCCATGTATTGCCATGTATTGCCATGTAAGACTATGTATTACCATGTATTGCCATGTATTACCATGTATAGTTATATATTGCCATGCATTGCCATCTATAACCATGTATTACCATTTATTACTGTGTATTAGCATATATTGCCATGTATAGCCATGTATTACCATGTATTGCTATGTATAGCCATGTATTACCATGTACTGCCATGACCATGTAATACTATGTATTGCCATGTATTGCCAGGTATTACCATGTATTACCATGTATTACTATGTATTACCATGTATTCCCATGTATAGCTTTGTATAGCTATGTTTTGCCATGTATTGCCATATATAGCCATGTATTACCATGCATTACCATGCATTGCCATGTATAGCCATGTATTACTATGTATTAGCATGTATTCCCATGTATTGCCATGTATAGCCATGTAACGCATGTATAGCCATGTATTGCCATGTATTACCATGTATTGCTATGTATAGCCATGTATTACCATGTACTGCCATGTATAGCCATGTATACTATGTACTGCCATGTATTGCCATGTATTACTATGTATTACCATGTATTACTGTGTTTTGCCATTTATAGCCATGTATTGCCATGGAATGCCATGTATAGCCATGTACTGTCATGTACAGCCATGTACTCCCATGTATTACATGTATTGACATGCACTGCGTGTATAGCCTTGTATTGCTATTTATTACCCTGTATTGCTATGTATTGCCATGTGTAGCCATGTATTGACCATGCCATGTATTGACGATGTATTGACCATGTAGTTGGAATAAAGTCAGTGAATTGAAAAGTCTTTTTTTTTCTGTTACATAGTTCAGGGGTAGCCCAAGAAGAGGCTCTTTTTCCGAATGAAAATGTAGTTTTGGGGGGAGGGCAACGTTCTTTCAGGATTGTAAACGGATACTAGTTGACAAAGATATTCAAGTGCCATTCGTCACTTTAGAAAATACCCTCGTTAAAAGTCAGTTAAGAACTTATTGGCCCCGAAGAGCAGGCATTTCGCCCATAATTCGAAATTCCGAGGAAGCACTCTATTAGCTCGCCCGTTTATTACGGAAAGTACTTGCAGTTGTTATTTATAGTCAGTATACAAGAAAAAATATCGATTTCTTTTATAGATAGGGGCCGCAAGGGATAGGGGGTTAACGTTTTCTTTTGTTCGCGCCCGTAAGTAAGACAGAAAATCCCGAAGGGACCACAAATTGGTAGATTTTTTGGTCTTACTTCGTTTACCTTTTGCGTTACGCGTTATCAGTGACATTTTGTGGAGCAGCTGTTTTGAAAGTTACGCTCGTTAATCGCAGTTGAAGTTACAAGTTTCGTATAATTGTGTGTATATAAACTTTTGAAGAGTTTGCCAGACATGAGTTCACAAATATTTGATTGGAAACAATTTTCCAGAAACTCTTTCTCTCCCTTTGAATTCATGCAAACATTAACTTTAATGACAACTGAGTTGCAATATTTGACAGTCGAAAGATCCAACAATTATCACTTTTAAAAAACTCTTATCCTTTCTTTAAAGTCTTCCCCTTATGGCTGATAATAATTGGCCAGGTTTGAAGGCGCCCAGCTTCACGAGCTAGATCTACCACCCTTTCAAAATAGCGTACGTCGGTGTAGTTTCGGGTGTAGCCGAATTACATCCAGGAGTAGTTAATATAGATAATATCGGTATCGATGTAAATCGTTAGCAATCAAGAGATTTTTATCGATTGATAACACAAAACGGTGAAAAACTATCGAAGGAAAATCTTTTAGCCTGAATTTCAGACATCCCTTCGAGACGAAGGGATGTCTGAAATGCGAGAACTGAATGTATTTAACCTGAGCTGTTTTTGTTCAAAATGAAGGGTTTTAGAGAAAATTTGCGTGGAGAGGATGGCTGTGAGGGGAGGGTTAAGTCCATCACCAGGACCAATGAATCAAATACACTATTATATTGTCACAGTCTGGACATTTCAAACATACCTCCCCAGATTCTATTAATAAATTGATTATTCAGTTGAAAAATGAGTCCCTTAGTCGTTTCCTCTAATAGTGTTAAATTCAAATCGGCATTCGTACATGCGTAAAGAACAGTGAATATTTCAAGAAAACATCCATTCAGAACCTCTTTATTTAAACAGATTTATAACAATTTTAAAGGCATAAGATTTATTTAAAAATTCAGGACAGCTAAGCCGGCAAAAATTTCATCACTGACTCGCGCGTAAATTCAAAGTATGCAAGATTGCAGAAATAAATCTGAAATCTGAAAATAGGATTTCCTATAGTCTCAAGTTAGCACAATACCGTGAAATTCAGAAAACAAGACCCTCAATTTATGAACCGAACGGATTTTTCATGGCATTGTATGGTAATGCATGGGTATACATGACAATACATGGCAGTACATAGGCATACATGGCAATACATGGTAACAGATGGCGATACATGGCAGTAAATGGCTGTACATGGCAATACTTAGAAAGTCAAGACAATAAATGGTAATACATGGCTATATACATGGCAATACACGGCAATACATGGCTATACATGGTAATACATGGCGATACATGACAATACATACTAATACATGGCAATAAATGGCATTGAATGGCTATGCATGGCGATACATGATTATACATGGTAATACATGGCAATACATAGTAATACATAGTAATACATGGGAATACATGGCATTAAATGGCTATGCATGGCAATACATGGCAATACATGGTAATACATGGCAATACATGGCAATACATGGCTATACGTAGTAATACACGGTAATACATGCTAATACATAGTAAAACATGGCAATACATGGCTATACATGGTAGTACATGGTAATACATGGCTATACATGGCAATACGTGGCTATACATGGTAATACATGGCGATACATGGTAATACATAGTAATAAATGGGAGTACATGGCAATACATGGCTATACATGGAAGTACATGGTAATACATGGCTATACATGGCAATACGTGGCTATACATGGTAATACATGGTGATACATGATAATACATGGCAATACAAGGCTATACATGGTAATACCTGGCAATAAATGGTAATATATGGTAGTCCATGGCAATTCATGGCTATACATGGTAATACATGGCGATACATGGTAATACATAGTAATACATGGGAATACATGGCTATACATTGCTATACATGGTAATACATGGCTATTCATGGTGATACATGGCAATACATGGTAATACATGGCTATACATGGCAATACATAGTAATACATGGCTATACATGGCAATACATGGTAATAAGTGGCTATACATGGTAATACATGGCAATACATGGTAATAACTGGCTATACATGGCAATATATAGAAACACATGGCTATACATGGCTATACATGGGTATACATGGTAATATATGGCATTACATAGGTATACATGGCTATACATGGTAATACATGGCGATACATGGTAATACATAGTAATACATGGCTATACATGGCTGTACATGGCATTGGCTTTACATGGTAATACATAGTAATACATGGCTATACATGGCTATACATGGTAATACATGGCAATGCATGGCATTACATGGGAATACATGGCTATACATGGCTATACATGGTAATACATGGCGATACATGGTAATACATAGTAATACGTGGCTATACATGGCAGTACATGGTAATACATGGTAATACATGGCTATACATGGCTATACATGGTAATAGATCGCGATACATGGTAATACATAGTAATACATGGCTATACATGGCTATACATGGCTTTACATGGTATTACATGGCTGTACATGGGTATACATGGTAATACATGGCTATACATGGGTATTCATGGGAATACATGGCGATACATGGTAATACATAGTAATACATGGTAATACATGGCTGTACATGGCTATACATGGTAATACATGGCAATACATGGCATTACGTGGGTATACATGGCTATACATGGCTATACATGGTAATACATGGCGCTACATGGTAATACATAGTAATACGTGGGTATACATGGCAATACATGGTAATACATGGTAATACATGGCTATACATGGCTATACATGGTAATAGATGGCGATACATGGTAATACGTAGTAATACATGGCTATACATGGCTATACATGGCTATATATGGCTTTTCATGGTATTACATGGCTATACATGGCTATACATGGCAATACATGGCTATACATGGATGTACATGGCTATACATGGGTATACATGGTAATACACGGCTATACATGGGTATTCATGGGAATACATGGCGATACATGGTAATACATGGTAATACATGGCTGTACATGGCTATACATATTAATACATGGCTATACATGGTAATGCATGGCTATACATGACATTACATGGCTATACATGGCATTACATGGCTATTTTTATTTATTTCTTGATACACTTTAATAACCCTACTTAAAGTACCTACCTCGAGGTCAAGTATTTTTTGAAGTTATCCGCTGACAAGGTACTGGTTTTCAAATGATCACAGGCTCAAGTTTAATTTTTAAAAAAAAAATCATATGAAATGTGTTGTGTTGATGTGCCGCACAATTAAAATTTTGATTTCAAACTGACCTCAGACTCGAAAATTCAGTCAGCTGCTACAGGCAGGGAAGACAGTTGCTTTTGACTTTTCTCACCATGTTCACCCGTTGGTCACGTTCTACGTCCAATTTTTATGCTCTGATTGGTCAAAATTTGACAGGTGTGTTCATGCGGAAAATTTAGGCAGCATCTTGAATCTTGTTTACTTTGACAGCTGAAGCTGACGGAGTTTTGCGTCAACTTGTGATGTTTTTAACTGTCTTTTTCCACTGGATGTAGAAAATGAAATTCAGCTGCTATCGGAAGTCTTCTGTTATTCATGGCTAGTTTGTTTATTGGGTTTTTGGTTGAGAAATACGTCACTTGTCAAAGTTGAAAATCCGATTTCGGATGGCATCGTTTTCGTTTTCACCTTACTTAATGCGTAAGAGGGTTTCAAAGTCTGAAGCGATACTGGCCTTACTTGATACCTTTGAGGAGCTGCATCTCGAGTGGTAAGCCTGAGTAATTATTGTATTTGATGTTTGTTTTTTATGTCTAATTTAATGAAGTCGAGCGTAGTTTACGCGGCTATCTTGTTTACGCACGTTTGTAAGATTTGAGACAATGATCTGACCGAGTATCAGGTTTATATAAGCTTACAGATCTTTAAAAAGCCTTTAGACATTTTCTCACCGCAAATAGAAAGAACACGTTCCAAAGAATTTTTAGTTATAATTCTGGCTGTAAAAAAAGCTTTGAGCGATTTTCTTGCCTCGAGTTCGCCTTTAAAAAAAGCAAACACCGGGAAACCGGCTTAAAACAAAAACTTCAGCTTTAAGCTCGAAGACTCAGGATTTTTAGAGACACTTTAATACTTGTCTTCCTGAATGAAAATTGTCGTCTCTGTGTATGTTTCACCGAATTTTATTTCTTTTATTAATTATTAGTAGTCTCTATTGTAATTTTAATCGCTGTGCCGATTGTTTTCAGTCGTTAAGTGAACAACGCTTCCCAGAGTACTCAAAATGCCGCGCGTTAAACCATTTTAAAATAAAAAATAAACATAATAAATTCTTTATTATATTGGAGCTTAACTGTGTTAATGTTCATTCAAACACTGGCCACAGCTAGTACTGCAAAAGTCAGAACCGGCTGGCCGTATAGATGATTTTGGAAATTTTTTTAACGGTTTAGCTAAAGCCCACGCGTGCTTCGCTCGTCTTGAATATTGAATGATAGCAGTTTGTATTGCAAAACTGTCAAATACTGCATTCTGTTGTCCGAGGTCTGTATGATAAAAACAGTGCCTCATAGTACTGTTTCACCTCAGATGTGATGTATAAATGATATATAAGGTTGGTTTACACGAACCCAGATTTGTTGGCAATATTTTGTAAAGTAAACTTGTCGAGCGCAAAAAATTCGGCCGGAACTTTTTTCCAGGCCTAATTAACCTACGGTGATCAAGAGCCATTATGGCTCTTTAAAAATGTGATCGAAGACGATTGCCAGTTTTTGGGTGTACATATGAGGCCGTCAACTCCATGTAAGATTTGGTTCACTCTGGGGTTGTTTACAAATTATTTTTGTCTAAAATCACTTAGCCTTTCCCTGAAAAGTCACATGAATGTGCTCTAAAGTTAACTAAATTGTGGAATACAAGTTTATTGTTTGATTTAAATTATAAATTTATTAATGGGAGCCTCGCTTTTAGCCCTGGCTAAATCTATATATTAACTTACATGTAAGCTTATAAGTGTGTGAATAATATCGAAAAATTGTATAAGACTTACATTTGAACCTCCACTTACAGTGTAGGGCCACTTTGATTGTTCCTGGTTGGTTAAAAAAATCATCAACTAGCAACTGTTGTAGCCTAAGTTTTAAAATTTATAACAGCCACTCCCTCTCTTCAACAATCAACCACTATTTTGAGCCCTCAAGGTGACCATTGTGGATAGCTTTAAATTTATATGTACTCATTCAATGCCTGCTATGATGATTTTAGTCTGAAGTTTAGATGTTGTAGACCAGTGTGCAGTATGAACTATTGCTCTTGTCTGCACAACAGGCTTCTCAGAACTGTGTTTATACAAATTTAGTTGAGCCATGGGCAAATCCATAACCCACTTGAGATGCTTTGCTGGACCTACAGTTATAGCCTTCCCCAAATTCTCAGTTTTATATGCAACTAGGAACACTTCATGACATTCATCACACTGCCTTTTTGAGTTCATTTTTATTGCCTTATCCAGAGTTACAATTGCATTTTCTTACTGCCCAGATATAAAACAAAATATGCACTCCAAAAGTTATATAAGCTTATACAAGTTGTACAAAAAAAAAAAAGTTACGTCAAAAAAGAAAAAAACCAGCAACAATGACTACAACAAAACAATGCTGAGATTAACTGGAATACAACAGGAGGGCGTTTTTCATGCCCATGCGTGCATCCGCTGAGCTACAATAGCGTGGGAGCATCAGATCTGATGGGGGGAAATCAAAAACTCGCGTAAAGTTACAGTCCTTTCAAAAGCCATTTTGTTGGTGCTTAGAATATCGTACTTTGACAAAAATCGAACGTTTTCTAAGGAGGATTTTTCAGCAGTAGGTTTTTCTTGACCTTTTAAAGACTTTAAAGACTCAACGCCAAAAATCACTGTTCCCGTATAAGTTTGATTTTCACTTGCAAAGCAACGCATTTCTATGGTTTTATTTCCAAACTCATGGTTTTACTTTATATCTAGGAAGAAGTGCATTGTACCAATGTTCAGCTGCTTTAAGAAAAGCAAAAAAAGATTTTACTACGCAAGGTCGCTTGTTGAACTGATCTGAGAGACACCTGTTTATATATGCCACAAAAACATGAAATCTATGGGGGGTTTTTTTACAGTTTTTTGAAACTTTTCGCAGAAAATATATATAAAAGATATTTCACCGGAAATGAAGAATGGATTGAGTCTGAGACAGTAACAGTTACATGTGATTATGTAGTAACTTGAGCATTTCATAAGCTCACTTGCAGATAAAACAAATGTACATACCCCGAGAAAACGAACAATACTTTATACAGCTTTTATTTTTCTTTAACTCCAAAAGAAACAGAGATTTTTCTTAAGCTACTGTTTTGAAGTGACTCTTGAGTAACAGCTCCTGTGTTCCACAATCGATTTCGTATTTTTATCTATATTTGATGACAGTAGTGATCCATTTAGAACACATTTAGAACATTTTTATCTAACTGATGATGTTTGTTCACCTTCAAAGCCTGTTTAACATAACACAAAAAGTTTGTTAGAGGGGTGCACATAATGCTGTTTTGTCAAAAAAGAAGTACGACTGCTAAAGGACCCAAATGAGTTTGGATGCGACAACAAACACGACACAAATGGATGGCGGTGAATTTGTCCGTTATACAGTTGTAAATGTTTCTCATGAGAGCTTTTTACTTTGTCCAGATGAACCCCTTATAAAAGTTGTACATAGAACCAGAAACTCATAAGAGGTTGAAACGTGTAACTCTCATATGTTTGCTTTGTTCGATGCTCGTGATTATTCATTTTCGAAAGTGCCATATTTGGAACGAGAAGAAGAGATAACTGACCAATCAAACTTCGTAAACAACGTGACGTAATTTTACTTCAGGTTCCCGCGCCCGCTTCAAAAAATGGCCGACACACGGGGGAAAAACTCCCGAACCCGAGAAAGCTTTCAAAGGTTGAGACCAGGAATCTTACCGAAACACTGAGCAGGATATTATTGCCTTACCACCCCGGCCAAACGTCACATTATGAAAGCCATAGACCTATTTGGCTAACTCAATGTTGTACCCAGTTCAAATCTCCCGGGGATAAGATTCTTTGTGTATTGTATTTGCATTATAATGTGGCATTCACATTTAAATGATATGGAAATTCCTGAAACAAAACGTTTTATTCCCAAAGGGTTTGAATTGGGTACAACATTGAGTTAGCCGAATAGGTCTATTGACGTCCTCGCGACTACTTGAAGTTGTCACTTCAAAAAACGATGCCTCGTTGACCCTCTGCACAGTAAACTTATGCTGCAAATAGGCTTTTAAAATTCTTATATTAAAAGTCCAGAATAAACCATAAAAAATATTTTCGAATAAAATTCATTAGCTGCGTATCGAAAAGTGTCCAAAACCTGAACCTGACATCTTCGCAAAAAGTGATGCGTGTAATGAATGTGAGAAGCATTTAAGCTTAAATTCAGCTTGGATGTTGTAGTCACGATCGTGTTTTGAGCTAATTTTATGAATGAACAAACTCAAAACAATAGACAGATAAGCCGTTTCCTGAAAATTTTTATTCAAAGTTCAAAAGGTTAATCCTTTAAAGCAATTCGGAAAACACTATATGGATCGTGGATCCGTTCACCCAAGTGAAATCGGCTGAGCACATGGCAAAATTCAACACAAAATCCATGTTAAATCGGGGCACATTTTGTAATTTTTCTCTTAAGCGCCGAAGAGAAAAATTTATAAAACGTCTATGAAACATTTAAAAATACATAAATTTCCTTTCAATAACGTAATTGTTTTGGCCGTAGAGTGCAAAATGTACCTGAAAAACTTCACTGCCTTGATTGCATTTCAAAACAGACCCTGCGCTCCGTCTTGAAGAAAACAAGGTTGAATTCCTTGAAGGACAATTTCTTGATGAAAAGTTTCCCTTCCTCCACAAAAAGAAAGCTGAGCATTCTTTGGATCTTTCTCTTTCCATTTTTTGTCTTTTAACGGTGTATTTTAAACCTTGAAATGCAGAACTCTTGTCTTAAAACATCTGCATGGTGATCGTGCGGCAGCCATTTTGTTGAAAATGGATATCTGTCACTAAGGTTTCCAAATATGGTTAAAGTGAACATTCACGAGCATTGAACGCGAGTTACAGGTTTCAACCCCTTATGAGTTTCTGATAGAACCCTATGGGAAGGATTGTCAAGCAGATACTGGTGCATTAAACAAGAATAAGGTTCAATACAGAGGAGAATGTGAATAAAATGTTTCACAAATTAGCATATCAACAAATGTGATATCCACAAAATGGTATCATTTAGGAATAAATGTATTTTTTTTGCAACAGAAGCTAGGATTTATTTACAAGGTGTATTGATAACATTTCATTGCGTGCTATTTCCTTTAAAATATATTTCCTTTAAAACGCAGAAATGTTATATTTGTTTGCGTAATGAAATGTAAACAAACAGTGTACAATCAAAATAAGGTGGAAAAAAAATCAGAATTCAAACCGATTGCTGTAAGTTTTTTCCTTTGTATAACTAAATGATAGAATTTTCTTATTTTCAAAACACAATCTTACTGACATCATTACATTGAATTAAATTTATAGTTGAAGTGCGTGTATTTTATTTCTCAACGAAGACGTACATGTACCGGTGAAGAAAGCTAAAATAACTGCAGAAGGTGATTTTTCATAGCCTTCATCAAAGCACCATTCCCGGATGTTTCATTAAGAGCCATAATGGGACAGAGAGGGAATCTTAGGGCGTTGGCCGGGATATGTGAATTTCACTAAAGTTATTTTTAGAGGCTGTAATTAAACGGAAGTCTAATTCCTGGGACGTCCACTCATTTTAATCGATTGTTTGAAACATCATCAAGTCCACGCGTGACTGCCTTAAAGCAAACAAAGCAGAATATTGTGATGGTGATCGACTGTTGAATATTGAACATGACCCTTTTCAAGTGAGATTTACAGGCGTCTAGATTTTGGCATCAATATTTAGTTGAGCCTTATGAGCACATTTCAGTTCAAGAAGTTAAAGTTAGCGTTCCTACTCCCAAGCGTAGGTTAAGCGATGATTTGTCCGAGGAGGACTCAAATTCTGTTTCCCTCGTGAGAAAGCTGTGAGAAGAAGGCCGCTTAATTATGAAAAGAAAGAGACGAAAGTCAAAGAATAAACTAAAATGCTTAAAATGTTGCTGCTTGTTCCAATAAGTTTTTTCCTTCTGGAGGGTAGATTATGCTCTGGAGGGTTCTAAGTTTTGATTTAACAAATGTGATTTTTGCCGCTTGTTTCACACTGAGAGGTCATGACATGCATATTGATTTTCTGTGGGTTTTGTTTCTGGTCCGCAGGATTGGCCCTGTGATCTAAAATTAACGCTCTTTGTTGTGGCTAAATAAGGTTTTAGGTTGTTTAATTTTCTCCAAAGTGCCTCCTAGATCTGAATAACTAAAAGCGATTTTCTTTTGTCCGCGAATGTGATGGTTTCCTGCAATGTTTTGACACGCTGGGCCCACAACCTCGAATGTCAAATGAACTTGATGGGTTTTGTTTGCGTCCTCTGCCACTGAAGAAACAAGTTTTAGATACAATGTTCTGAGCGTCGAGTATTTCTTCGATTAGCCATTAGATTTTAATTGGTTTCCAAATGTTTCCGATAAATTCAAGCGTTTAATTAGTCTAAAAATAACTTTGGTGAAATTCACATATCCCAAGGGCTAGATGGGCGTTTCCGTCTCTGTCCCATTATGGCTCTTGGTTTCATTAATCATTGGCTTAATGTGGGAAGAAAGGCAAGATTTTGAGATGACAAGCCAGCAGCAAAAGGGTGAAAAACAATTTCACAGCAATTAATCTAGACAATTAGTTTACCACTGTATTCCTGAAACGATTAAGTTTGATTCTAGAGTTATTTGTACTGTTGAGATGAATTAAATATCTATAGCATGATTTTTTAATGGAAAATTATCATACTGACCTTTTCCTGCTGCTCAAAAAATGTACGTGAAATGTTAGAGGTCATAACAACATTCAGCCGCCAGCCTTCCTTTGATGTACTGGTCTATGAAAGGAAAGACTGTCCTCTTAAGGGTGACAGCGAGGCTACAATAAACTCACTTTCATTCGAGAAATACCTCGATACCTTAAAGAACACGTTTGTGGAATGTAGCTCCAAATATACGTCATCCAGCTCCAGAAAACAGCCTGCAAATGCTGGTAGTGAACATAAACAATTCACAGAAAATGTCTCTGTGGCGCTTCAACAGGCCATATTGATACATGCATATATACAAAATGCCCTCCTGTTCTGGAATACAGAATGTAAATCAGAAGCTACAAGTACAGTACACTATTATGATGACTGCAAAGATAATAAGTGTGTGAATTATGGACGATTTTGAATATGTTGCATTTTTCCTAACGAGGTAGGTAGATCAGAATAGTCGTTTGTCTGTGAAAGGATTTGAAGTAAGCAGTCATTTATTTCTTTTAAAAGCTATGTTTTGGGAGATTTCTAATACTCAGAGGCATGCAATTCCATAATTTGGCTCCCAAAATGTGTGTTCGTTACAAGTTACTCTACATAACAAAATCAATGATGTCGACAAATCTCTAAAATCTGGTAGCGCATAAACCAGCCTTTTATGCAATGTACTTTTAAAATCACATCAAGGGTAACAATTTATTCTAGGGCAGAATTTATGTTATTTTTTGTCTTATTTATTCAAACTTTATAGTATATTCTGCAGTTTTTACAAAACAAGAATGAGCTTACAGTGGCATTCAGGTCTCGTCTGCTTGGAGATTAGATAGAGAATAATTATTGAGGAGGCGATTAATTCTACAAGAAACATGATTTACTCGCTAAAGGTTTTTTACTTCCTTCTTCATTGAGGTCGATACTTTTTATTTGTTTCTGAACTGATTTAGTATGCGTGTTAGCGATGACCAAAAATACCTCTGCGGTTGTAGGCTACACGTAAGCCTCCTTGGGCTATATGCGTGCATAAATACACGAAAATTCAAGGGCCTCAATTCCAGAGAAATTACATCATTGCCAGAGATTGAAAAAATGATTTACATGACACGTCATTTCAATCATCGCCGAAAATAAATCGCATTGCTCATCACAAGACTCATTTGCATACAGTGAAAGTTTACAACACCATTTCGCTAATTAAGATTCCTATTTTTTTTCGACCACTCAGTAGGATTCACTTGCTCCAAAGTAATCAACGCTTTCAAGCAATAGAATTCGTGGACCGACATGTTTCGGAAAAGCTCTAAATATAATCTTTCCTTAGCTTTCTTCGCAAAACATGCTTGGCTTCGATCATGCAACGATTCTTAGTCCCAGTTTCCACGGTCTCTGCAAGGCATGCCTGGCACAATGACCTACCTTTTGTGACCCAAAAAACGACCAAAAATTCCAGAAGGGTACTTCCAGAAAAATTGGGAGGGGGTGTGCAGCACGCTTCCTAAAACCCTTACCCTATTTCAGACCAAAATCTGTGATTTTCACTACCCTATTTCAGACCTGGAGCGCTGTGCATGACCGGAGCGTCTGACAAGCTGTTACGTCACGTACGCAGTAGTTGGCTTAAACATTAAAAGGGAAATGGTCTTATTGCCAAATGATGAAGAAGTAGCTAATTCTTCTAAAAAACATACCCAATTTGTCAAAATTCAACCGATTGCTCCGCACTGGTCGCACTCTTTTATCCGGAGCAATCGGTTGAATTTTGACAAAATTTGCATATTTCACAAGCATCTCAGGCCCTCATGTGGCGCCGAAAGAAATTTCGTTAAAAAAAATTTAAAGAAGCGAATTTCCCCAATGTAGTTTCATATTTGTTATATACTTATTAAAAGAAGTCTACAGAAAAATTATGAGCGAAATCCATTTTGTGGTCAAAACTCGATATGAGGATCTTACAGAGACTGGCTCTTAATATAAAGATTCTATAAAAAGTTAAGATTGATCTACAAAAAAAGTTGGATATGAGATAGCCAATGAGATGCAAAACTCTAAGTTGGCTATAACCACATGGAGAGCTTCTGATGTTATGTGAAATCTGACTGAGCACAGACAGCCTAGATGTACTGTATGTCATTGAACAATAATTATAAAAGTAAATAATTATCATAAAAAATCTTCCAGAATCCTCTGAGGCATTTTTCAAAAACTTTTATAACTTTGACAATTTTATACGTAGAAGACTGACAGACCACAACAAGATAACATTTGCCATTAAAATCTTCCCATGTCACATCTAAAGTAATGACGTCACCAGTCACAAGACTATCACCGAATTAGTTACATTTCTGTAAAAAGAAATAGCATATTTGAGGTTTTAGATGTGTTGTGCATTTAAAAATAACCAGTTGATGTCCGGCATTTAAAATTTATATGTTAGTGGGTAATGAACATGAGCAAAAAAGTCGGGAGACGAGGCCAAGGGTTGTATATAGAGAGCCAACCTTTCATCACACGGCAGAGAATTAGGCCTAGATTTTTGATAGTTTTTTTTTTTCTTAGTAATGCTTGATTTTCCTTTTCTCACTTTTAAATTATTCACAATTTTAAATAGTTTTCTATCGTGGACATATATTTAGCTTTTAATTTGTAAATATTACTTATTGTTCTGATACTTAAATGTTCTACCTGATAATTTTTTCACGAGCACAAGAGGGACATGACATCATCAGTCACGTGATCAAAGCGTTTTGAATGTTTTAGTTTGTTTTTAAAGTACCTTTTAACTCGTGGGTACGCGCGAGCGTACCACGAGTTATTGCAGGGACAGGGATATGCAAATGAGTCACTGGCACACTCGTAGTAGACGCACTTCGTAATTAATCGGGTCCGAACTCGAGAGCGCGAAGATCTATCGTTTCGGAAGAAGCACTCGCTCGCCGAAGTTCGGTGGCATCAAATTCCTCGCTGAGAGCGTGCATCGTGCGCTACAGCACGGTTAGAGGATAGAGGTCTTACCAAATTTAAGACACGCAGGAATCTTTCAGATTAGTACGATTCAAGAGCCTTTGACTCGTCCAGGCGTTTAACTTGACGAGAAGATAAGTATTTGCTCTTCGACTCCTTCAACTTCGACGCTGGCTTGATCTCCTAGCTTGTAGTAATTTAGTAGGTTATGTGTATGAATGAATGTAAGGTAAATAAAGGCACTTCTTCTTCTTCTTCTTCTTCTTCTTCTTAAGGACTCCCCAAGATCACGGGGGAAAATGGATGTGATTTTGAGCATTAGCTTTAAAATGACAGCGAAAATCGAGATAAGAAAACATAAGCTTATGCTATGGCTATATGGCCGGTAACCGGTCAAGGTGTTAAAAACACTAAATGGCCGGCAGTCCTATATTATCAGTAAATTTCACAAAATCGAAAGATTCTAGCTAATCTAAACTATCATATGTCGATTAAGACAGGTCAAGCGATCCTGAAATGCTTTATAGATCTCAATTCTAGTGTTTGGTTAACGCTGGGCAGAGAGGACGAAACCGTGTTTTGTGCCCGGGGGGGTACTCCCATACATTACCTATACGGGTATGTGCCGCCCAACGGGGTCGTGATTTTGGGGTATCCATTTCAGAGGCGTTTTCTAGAACGGGGTATAATATTTCGAACGCACGAAAGCTCCAGTTTTATAAGAAGCCATTTGAAATTATTCAAGGACAGATTGCTTTTAAAAATACGGTTCAATGCGTTAACAAGCAAACTGTTATGCTCTTGTTGCACCCTAGAACGGAGTATAAAAAATTGGCCCATTTCTAGAACGGGGTATCAGTATTAGGGGAAATTTTTTTAAGAACGGGGTGCCAATTTGGAGTCCCGGGCGGCACATACCCACCCAAAAAATACCCAAGTGCCCCCCCCCCCCCCGGGGGTTTTGTGACACTTAGAACTTTTTTCAGCTCGACTGCCGGTCAAGGTTTTCAAAACACTAAATGGCCGGCAGTCCTATATTCTCAGTAAATTCCACAAAATCGAAGGATTCTAGCTAATCTAAATTATCATATGAGATTAAGACAGGTCAAGCGATCCTGAAATGCTTTATAGATCTCAAGTCTAGCGTTTGGTTTACGCTGGGCACAGAGGCGAAACCGTGCTTTGTGACACTTAGAACTTTTTTCAGGTCGACTGCCGGTCATGGTTTTCAAAACACTAAATGACCGGCTGTCCCATATTCTCAGTAAATTTCACAAATCGAAAAAATTCAGCCGTTCTGAACTATCATAAGTCGTGATCCTGATCAAAGTCGCTACGCGTTAGTTCCCTTCTGGAGCTGAAATACACTTCAACATTATCTTGTCGACAGGTTTAGTGCGAGATTTGAATTCAGATTTGAAAGCTTAAAAAGCATTTCAGCTTTAATTCTTTTTGTCTACAAGTTGATGATTGGAGCTCTAAAAATACCCCAGAAAATTACACGAGAAAATGCTTTTGAACACAAGACAAAGAAACCCGGGTAAATTTTAACCCCGGGTTAAGCGCTAATCAGCCTTCGTACAACTCGGCCCTGGAGGTGAATCAGTGAATAGTGCAGGATATTCACTGATTGAGTAGCCAATCAGAGAGCGCGAAAAACACTATCCACTGTTTTAGTATATACTAAAGTGCAATAAAAACCAGGAAAAGTATTTTGTTTCCAGAACAAGGATAGTCTGAATTTCTATCATTTCCTAAAATTTACTGTGGGAAAACCAGAGGTGATAACTAATTGATTGTTTTCTAAACAACGTACCCACGAGGTGACGATAGTCTTTCTTTGATTTGTCTTAAATTGGCAAGTTTGTGTTGTTTTCCTCAACAATTGTTTACATTGTATTGTCTCTGAGTAATCATTATTCCATTTTGAAAGCAGAGACCAGCAAAAAGAGCCAGAAGTTTAAAAGTTGCGTAAATTGACCGATATTGTAAGTTGAAGTCGGAAAAGAGACCTACTTTTGAGACTTTTGAAAAATTCTTTTTCAACTCACGTTCGAAAGGGGCTAACATGACATAAGTTTCAACTTAGTGGTTAAAAGTTGTGTTTTTTTTTTCAGTAAGAGCAATTCCTATCTAATTTAATTCAAGAGGTAACTGCTTTGAGATGCGACGTCTGTATCAACTGAATTCGACAGTTTCAAATGAAATACGACTTTGCCGAATTTGTGACTGAAACAGTGGAAAATTCGACTTAGGTTCAACATTTGATTTAGAAGTCGCATATCACATGTAATTATAATTAATTATAGAAACCCTTATCCATATTGGGTAACAATTTTTTCTAGAGACTGGGAATATTTGCAACAAACGGAATTAAATTCGGCACCATTATATCCGGCGTCTGAATCAACTGCCGTTTTCATCGACTGAAATAGGTGTTCGGCACTCATATAAGAAATTCCATGTTTGAAAGGGGCCTAACATGACATAAGTCTCAGTAAGAGCAATTCCTATCTCTTTGTAAATCCATTTTATTAATCTGCTTGTGCCAGGATTTAAGAATCATCTGTAATACAGCTGTAGTTGATTTTACTTTCTCTTTGACATGATTTGTATGTCACTAGACATGATTTGTATATCAAAAAGAGCGATCAGTTTTCATTCACTCATTTCAATAAAAGCAAATGGCATCACTCCTCACTATAATGGACAACCTCGAACCGTGACTTCGTCGTATCAATTTGCGGCACCGAAGAAATACGAAAAAGCTAACCCTTTTTTATCAAATTATTTTAAGGTTTAAACTCGAAGCTTTATATAGTGTAAAATAATTATAGTTTACTTTTACCGGTATCACTTGTAATAATAATAATAATAATAATAATAATAATGATACGGTTGCAACAGAAAGGAAGGGCATATTTCCTGACTAATGAGAGGTAATAATAAATCTTAGTGAGCAGCTTTTTTTGCATATAAAAAATGTGAAAATGAAAATTTCTCATTTTCAGGCGATAGTTTACTGTACGCAGCTTATTTTACAGTGTAATAATAATGTTATTGAGAATGCCTTAAGACTACAGTGTGATAACTTTATATGATCTCTCTGTCTTGAAGCTGCAATTTCACAATTTATTCTACCAACACCATTGGATCCATCATATGTAGAAGAACTGCAGGAGATTACTCTTGTGTGGAACTACACTCTCGATGGTACAGTTAATTTCGCCAGTTTTATACGTGATACTGGTGGAAGGGATGTGGAAATTGCTAGGAATGAATCAGGGACTACGATTTTGCGCCCTGGTTTTCAGAGTGGCCGATTTAGTGCTGATGCATCAGACACTCAAGCACGGCTGAAAATAACCAGAGTGGAAAAATCTGATCAAGGAATGTATGGGATTATTTTGGCTCCCACAGGCGTTGGTGTTCTTCAAAATAAGGTGAAAGTGATTGTGAGATGTGAGTATTCACTATATGTTAGTTGGTTCAATGTGTTGTTGGAACTTTTTCATATCAAATAATAATGAAATTTAAATAATAATACTGACAGTGAAACCTCTATTAAGCGGACACCTCTTGGACCTTCCCAAGTGTCCGCTTAATAGCTGGCGTCCTCTTAGTAGAGGTTTGTAAAAATTGTGCAATATTTATTAACGCTTTACTTTCAACGGTTACTCTGTACCGGGGGGGGGGGGGGGTGGGAGGGAGGCTACTTCCCATACATTCTCTTAAATGAAATCCAAACGATGTTCTCACAACTTGCAAAGCAATCAGCAAAGGTCTTGCCAGTGGATTTGTATACTGATCATGCGCATTACGGCAAAATCCATAGATCAACGGTCTTGAGAAGAAACGAAAACATGGCGGTCGAAGGCGGGACTGTTTCTCACTATTATATTTTGGTAATTCGCAAATTTATTGTTTTATGTCGCTTTTCAGACATAGTGTGTAGTTTTCTTTTTCTGTTAAACAATTTCCCTCTGCAGAGTTGGGATATGCAACATATAGCTCCCTACAGCTGATAAGAACCGCCGAAGAACTAGAGTTGAGCTATCAAGCAGTGTTTTGCTGCAAGCCATAAGAAAGTCAAAGTCGCTTCAAGGTACAGAGCTTTCAGTAGTAGTTGAGATTTGTTTAGTAGGATCGTTTTGAATTTTAACTTTGGATTTAAGGTGTTGACTGATCGTAATAAACGAAGTGAAATGTTATGAAGCGTGAATGTTTATTCAGTTATGATTGTAGAGCTGTAAGCTCATATTTATAAAGCTCTCTGAATATAATTGCTTCCGATAAATTTGACTCTTTCTCCAGTAATTTTTATCAGCATCAAGTTATCCTTACCCGGCAAAAACGATGTAACCTATAAATCGATCGAGCGCATTGTTGTTGGTTAAGATCTAACACGGTTTCCCCCGCAATTTCAGTACCGAAAGACAAATACGATATGCAAGAAAAACAAAAATGCATGATATTACTTTTTTCAATCTTTATTTTTTTAGTAAGCATTTCTGATTTCCTCTGCCGGTTCGCTTCTTGCTTCTAAAAAGTCTAAAAATATTTACTGTGGGAAAAGTACTGCAATTTTCCGCCGACCACCACGCGGGGTGACCGCCTTGCAAGTTGTGAGAACATCGTTTCTCGGTCCCAGACCTTGTCTCTTCCTGTACTGTCATAAAGTTCTATGTTGTTAAGGAAGCTACTGTATCCGGAGTTCAAGTTCATGGCCTTACGTATTTCAAGAACGTAATCCAATACTACTATTGTCAATTCAGTCGGGTGTCCACTTAATAGAGGTTTTTAACAATTTATAGAAATTAGGCAAATACAGTTTATTTAAGTGTCCGCGTCCACTTAATAGAGGTGTCCGCTGTATAGGGGTTTGTTATAAAGGGAACAAGACGCTACGGAGCGTACACTTCGGCGTCGTGGTTGTGGAACTGATTAATTGTAAATGCGGAGGAATAGTAAGAAATGAAATATGGTGAGAATAAGGTGTTAATTTGTGAAATTATGGGATTTGTCAGGATATTCTGAAAAGAGCAACATCCAAGAGGCCTACTTGCCAAAAACTAGCATTTCGGGACAAATTGTCTCTGAGATATTAGCCCAGTTATGCTCTGATGACTCCATACAAATCCTTCTAAATTTGACTTGGGTCTAAACGAATAGAGCTAAGTCAAATATGAGGTTACTGGCGGTGAATAACAAGTCTAACAAAACAAACAGTGAAAAAAGAATTCTCTATTTTTCTTAGTCACATCAGGCTTCAAAAACAGCATAGCAGTCTCATGTACTGATTAAAGATATGTAAGGCATGAGTAATGTACCTATCAATGTAAACCTCGAGGGGGGGGGAGTGCGGGCAAGGGGTGGGGATTTGACAAATTTTAAAATTTTTCAATCAAATTCCCCAGGGTGGGAAACGAAAGGTCAATCAAACGTGTCAAAAAAGCCCCCACCCCAGGGGAAAAAATCTAAACAAACAATGCTATAATACTATATAAAACGAATAAAAGAACATTTCAAACACGTTATTACTACTTTTATTGACGGTTAACGGAAGCTCCATTAAATTACTCGCTGTAATTAAGTATTTTCTCTCTCCACTAGCATCTCTTATCTTGAACAACAAAATCACTCCAGGAAGATTGACCGTGCTATATAATATTAATAAAACGTAAAATGCTTTATAACATATGCTCAATATGTCGGAACAGGTCGGAGCAGTGACCCATAAAAAATCCTCTGACTTTCATGGTGGAATTCGATTTCAATCTAGTTTTACAATCAGATGGGAACTTGAAGATAAAAACTTCCTCAAAATAGACATTATCTGTTTAGATGACAGTTTAAAGTTTCGGATTATGGCGATTAAAACAAATGAAAACTTCATACCTTTCTCCAACAACGTGACTTTCAGGAAGCCTCGAGGGACGGACTTGGTAACTGCTTCTGAATTGATACCACGCTTCTGTCGGTCAAAGTCAAATGTCCTGACCCCGGGGTCGCTTCACACAATCAAAAGCCCGACAGCGGGGATAGTCCCAGGCATCAAATCCCCTCCCCTTGCCCGCACTCCCCCCCCCTCCACGGGATTTACATTGATAGGTGCATAAGGAGTCAATTACGTTGAGCATGGAATTGGCTATTACGAGTTCGAATGTTTTGAGGATAATTATTCACTGACTATCAGCACGCAGGAATGTCGGATTAACACAAGGAAGTTTAATACCAAAGGAACATAGCCTTTTCAGAGCTTTAAAACACAGCATCCGCCAACACATACTTGACTTGAACTTAAGTACAACTAAGCAGCCTCTACCAATAATAACTAAACACAGCAGTCCAGCTCGTGGGAAAAAAACTTAGTTCGTCAAAAGACCTCGCTTTGAACTTGTATACCGTTCGACATAAGGTTCTAGAAAATACTAAACGGGCGAATATGAGTAGCTTTTCGACATATTTTATGATGTCAGTAACTGATGCAAATCTGCTGACTCATGCTGAAATGTAAACATGCCGTAATTAATTATTCATGAATAATCCAAAAACGTAGAGAACGTTCGAGAAAGTCACGCAACGCATGAAAGCAATTTTACTACGTAACACTCAACAAAGACAAAATGTTCATCATAAAGCAGTTCGAAAGGAGGGCTCACTCGTGAAATGTTTTTCAACACTCGAAGAGAAATTTCGTGTCTCTGCGCGGCCACGTAATATCCTCTATTTATTCCTCCAGTAAATTAAAGACTAAACTCGAAGTGATCCCAAGACATCACAAAGTAGTCCGGTTTCATTTCGTGAAATAGCCGAAACAAGCCGAAAAGTCGCGAACTTGCGCGCCCAATCTTGTCCCGAAACTAGTGCATAATTTCGTAACTATTTTTCATATCCCGAACTACCTTGGGTCGCAATAGCGCAATCCGCTAATCCCTCAACTTAGAGTCTCCTCTGACCTGACGGGTCACACAGGTGAGTCGGTTCAAAACCCGGGGAAGCCAAAATAATAATTCCTTCTTCCTCGAAAAAGTTAAAGAATAAATCAAAGAAATTGAAGTGATCTCGAGATACCTCGAACTGATTTGGCTCTTACTTCGTCAAATAGCCGAATAAAACCGAAAACCTACAGACTTTGCATGCCCAATCTTGTCAAAAAATGGTAACTTTGATACATTCCTGAGCGTCGCGAATCCTTTACTTCGCGCTCCGCCGAAGTAAATATTTAACAATTATTCTTGGAAATCGAGGTGAATAGTGGCTAAATATTTACCGAGCCACGAAGTGGCGAGGTAAATATTCCTATGGCCACTATTCACCGAGATTAAATAATAATTGTTTTAGTATATACACACGAAGTGATCTCAGCAAAATCAGAGAGGAAACCATTAAAAAGTACGATTTGATTGACAGATCAGGTCCGCTAGACACGCGAAAGTTTAAAAATAGATCTTTGCAGAATTTTCAAACATGGCAATTCACAAGTTTATCACTTCGCAAACAACAGCGTAATGACTTAAATGGAACCGCTAAAAGTTTGAATTGTTTCCTTACCTGAGAAGAAAAGAAGAGCTCTGTTGTTTTCTGTCGACTCGCCAAGTTTATAGCCGAAAAGGTTTGTTGTGTCGTTCTTCGCATGAAGTGCTGTCAAAAATGGCAATTCGGTTCCTCGAGGTAAGACGTTGTCTTCATGGAGCATTCTTTTTCCTGTTTACTTGAAACGTAGAATTTCTGCAAACATTTGTTTTCAAATATGTTTGTCATAAATAAACTTCGTTTTTGGGCCCAATTTTTTTGTTAGGAAACGCTGAGTTCACGAAACGGCGTCTTCTAGACGAATAAACTGGAGTTGTAAACAATCCATCGACCACAAAACTCAACTACAGTAAATGGAAAAACGCCGTTTTGAATCCTTCGAAGTCTTTTCTTGCCTGAAAAAAAGTGAACCCTAGGATTCTGTCGACTTTTAAAAGATCTTTCTCTAAAAAAATGGGAAAAAAAACCGAGCTCACACATTATCCACTCGCTAGAAGGTGAATATTGTTGAATAGTCCGAGATAACGAACCAATCAGATTGCTTAAATCACCAAGATCACTGAGTGTGTATATACTAAAAGACGTTAATTTGGGGACCCGGCTTAGAGTCTGCTTAATAGAGAGTGTCCGCTTAATTGGAGGTCCGCTTAATAGATGTAATTAATTTTAAATATCCAAATTTTTGAAAGCTGGGTTGGAGAAAAAAATGATCACTCCGGTGAACCCATAGAAAGTGTGGTCTATTGCTTTTATAAAATAACTTTCAAGTTAAACTATGAGTTAACCGGCACAATAAACCATAGGTTTTTAACCAATCAGAACGCGCGTACTCTTAGTTATTTTATAAATTAGAATATTTATTAACAAATCATCCAACACCATGGGGGGTCAAACTGGTGTCATTTCAGTGACCTAGAAATCTTAACCATGAAAATGAAATAATCAGCATGTCAAGAGCGTGGGACAAAGAAAAAACCTGAGTCCCCGACAGGATTCGAACCTGTCACCTCAGAAGCCAGCTGGAAACTGTTCTAGACATCTGATTGGTTAATGTCTGCATAAAAAAATATGGATTATTTAAAGCAGGTCACACTTTTGGGGTCCTTGCTGTAAGTCTAGTATTTAAATTTAGCCAGGGCTAGAAGTAAAGCTCCCGTTAAAATAATAAAATATTTTTTGCGTTCGACAGGTTTACTTTAGAAACTCTTGCCAAGAAATCTTGGAGTGCGTAAACCAACCTAATAAGCTGTCTATTAACGAGTAAAAAATCAAATTTTATTCATTTAAAATAAAACAAAACAGGCAAAAACTTGCCTTACATTTTTCAATTAATGATATGGAAATTGATCGTGTAAATGTACACTTATCTTGGAAATCTCAAATACAGAACATAGCAAGAAAAGTCTCAAAATCAGTAGGCATTATTTACAAATCAATTTTCTGCCATAATAAGACCTCTTTATGTACTCTCTATTATAGTTTAGTTTATCCTTATTTACATTACTGTGCGAGCGTTTGGGGCTCAACTTATCAGTCAAATCTTAAGCGTTTGATTAATCTTCAGAAACGGGTTATTAGAATAGTTTCCAGGAATTCTTTTGATGCACATGCCAATCCTATTTTTGCAAGCTTACGAATTCTAAAAATTGAATATGTTATCAAACTCCAAATAGGTAAAGTTATGTACCTTTATAAAAACGGCCTTCTTCCTAACAGTTTCAATGACATGTTTTTGCTTAATGCACCTATCAATGTAAATCCCGTGGGGGGGGGGGGGGGGGGGGGGGGGGGGGGGCGGGAAGTGCGGGCAAGCGGCGGGGATTTGATGCCTGAGACTATCCCCCTGTCGGGCTTTTGATCGTGCGAAGCGACCCCAGGGTCGCGACATTTGACTTTGACCGACAGAAGCCTGGTATCAATTCAGAAGCGGTTACCAAGTCTGTCCCTCGAGGCTCTCTGAAAGTCACGCTGTTGGAGAAAGGTGTGAAGTTTTCATTTGTTTTAATCGCCATAATCCGATACTTTAAACTGTCATCTGAGATAATGTCTACTTTGAGAAAGTTTATATCTTCAAGTTCCCATCTGATTGTAAAACTAGATTGAAATCGAATTCCACCATGAAAGTCAGAGGATTTTTTACGGGTCACTGATCCGACCTGTTCCGACATGTTGAGCAGATGTTATAAAGCATTTTACGTTTCATTAATATTATAATAGCACGGTCAATCTTCCTAGAGTGATTTTGTTGTTCAAAATAAGAGATGCTAGTGGAGAGAGAAAATACGTAATTACGGCAAGTAATTTAACGGAGCTTACGTTTAGTAAGGACGTACTTTTGAAATTTCTTTTAATTCGTTTTATACAGTATTATAGTATTTTTTGTTAAGATTTTTTCCCCTGGGGTGGGGACTTTTTTGACACTCTTGATTGACCTTTCGTTTCCCACCCTGGGGAATTTGATAAAAAAATTTTAAAATTTGTCAAATCCCCACCCTTTGCCCGCACTCCCCCCCCCCCCTCCCATGGGGTTTACATTGATAGGTGCATAACTGTGACGTACATTCATATAACACTAGAAGTAAGAATTCCTTCCGTTTGCCCTACTGCAGGACAAATGTAAGGAAATTTTCACTTCGTTTGCAAGGGCCTGGGCACAATATTTAATTCCCTTAACCCTGAAATTCAGAATGCGTCTAGTACTGTTTTGTTTAATTCTAAACTTAAGTCATTTTTTTTTGGTATAAGCACACTTTAGCTCCCCTAATGCTTGTGTGTAGTTTTTCGCTTCTTTCGCTTTTTTTTTTCTCATTTATTCTTGCATTATTTTTTCTCACCTTTTCTTTCTCGTTTTTGCACTTACACGTTCAGCCTTTTCTATTTTTATCCTATTTAATGATTATTTCCTATGTTCCAACCAAATTGTGTGTACTTAAAGTTAAATTGCTGATGTCAGTATTGTAATTATCAATTAGGTTCATGACATAATTTTAAAAGGTGGTGCTATACCAGGCCTTATTTGCTTCCTTGGGCTCCCTTGCCGCATCTTTTTTTTTTTTAAATTTAATATGTATCCGTATTTTGTGTTTTTTGGCAAAATGATAATAAAACAATCAAAACAATCAATCAATAAAACAGCTCTAATCTGATTGGTTCTTGGTGGTTTCTTTTGTGTTTTCATCCAATCAGAAACCATTTGTAATTTGCACTCGTGTTACAAGTTTTGCACTCGTATTACAAGTTTGCACTCGTGTTACAGAAGAACTGCACTTCTTTCTTAGCCAATCAGAATTGAGTATTTTTTTCGTGTATATTATTCGGTCTGTCATCATTTTTGTAGAGCAAATAGAAAGCAATTCAGTATCCTTTACCGAGGACCTAAAATCTAGAATTCGTTTCTTATTTCACTAATTAGCTCGCCTTCTGTATTTGTTTTTAAAAAAAATTAAAGTATTATCTAACTGATAGCCGGTCTGTCGCTTAATTTTCTGATTAATTAATTTTTCTTAGTTCATTAGGTAGTTGAAGGAAGCCTATTAAGCTTCAAGCTTCGTTAGGCTTCCTTGTCACATTGATTTTATAACTTAATTAAAAACTTTTGCTCATGTTGTATAAGGTTTTGTGAGTGACTAAATAAATAAAATAAATAAATACGAGTGATTGACAAGATCGGACGACCGCGTAGCGGGAGTCGGATTTGTTTAATCACGAGTATGATTAAAACATAAATGAGCTTATGCTTACCAGACTCATGATTTTCAAAGACACTTGCTCTCAATACTTGTGTTCGTGAATAAAAATTATTGTCTCAGTCTATTCATGTTTAACCGAATGAAATTTATTTTATTTATTGTTAGTATTGTTAGTAGTCCCTCTAACAACTTTTATCACTGCGCCGGTTGTTTTCAGTTGTACATAAACATCTCATATGTAGGAGTACTCAAAATGCCCCACGTAAATATCACCCGCTTTTAAAGATTACACAACAAAACCATAAACAGTTTTATAAACACAGGAAAGTAAAACCTAAACATAACAAATTCTTTATCATGTTGACGGGAAAAAAGAACAAATTTTATCCGAGGTCTGTTTGATTAAAAAACAGCGCCTCATAGTACTGTTTACCTCAGACGTGAAGAATGAAAGTATTTTTAAAAGCCTGGTTTACACGACAACAGATTTGTCGCCCAGATTTACTTGTAAAGTAAACTTGTCGAACGCCAAAAATCCGGCCAGATTTTTTATTTTGGCCTCCCTTTTAGACAGAGGAATGCAACCTGTAAATTGTCTGCCATCGAGGACTATCGTGTGTTTCATAGAATTATATTTCGGGCTGTCCAATTATCCATAGTCTCAGCAATGGAGTGGTTAGAGAGACTGTGAATTGACCTTATAAAATTAAGGTGGTGGGCGACTGGGTTATTTTGTTTGGGAAGAATTTGTTTTCCAGGCCTAATCGACTGTGATCGAACATGATTGCTTTATTGGGTGTACATACAAGACTATTAACTTGATGTAAAATTTGTTTCACTCTTGGACTGTTAAGTTATTTTTCTCTAAAATCACTTAGCCTTTGCCTCACATGAATGACTCGCCCTAAAGTTAACTAATTGTGGATTACAAGTTTCTTGTTTGATTTAGATTATGAATTTATTAACGGGAGCTTCACTTTTAGCCCTGGCTAAATCTGTATATTATTTGAATCAAACAACTAACTTGTAATCTACAAATCAGTTAACTTTAGGGCACATTCATCTGACTTTTGAGAGAAAGTCTAATTGAGCTTAGAGAAAAATAATTTGCAAACAGTCCAAGAGTGAAACAAATCTTATATAAGATTACAGTAGATTATAGGCCTGGTTCCCAAACAAAATAACACAGTCACCTACCTACGCAACCTTTATTTTATAAGGTTAATTGGACAGCCCCGAAATATAATTTTATTTATACTCGATAGTCTTCGGCGACAGCCAATTTACACGTAATTTAAAGATTGCATTCCTCTGTATAAAAGGGAGGCCAAAATCAGAAAAAAAAATCAGGCCGGAGATTTGTGTTCGACGAGTTAGCCTAACAAAATTTTGCCAACAAATCTGGTGGCGTGTAAACCAGCCTTTTATACTTTTTATACATCACATCTGAGGAAAACAGTACTATGAGGCGCTGTTCTTTTATCATTCTGACTTTGGACAAAAATTTACCTTTTTTGTCCTATTTAAATGTTTAGTTGTGCAGTTTTTCACAATTTTGCAAAACAAAATGTACTCATTCAATATTCAGGACGATCGAAGCACGCGCTTCCTTTGTACAACAAATTACCGTATAGAATTGACCACATAGTCTGTACACAGACGTTGTTATATTTTTCTTTTCATTCTTTTCGAAAACATGGGCAAGCGCGAGAACGAGCCGCGGATTTGTTCTTTATCGCGCGCGCTCGAGGGACTTTGAGAGATAGAGGGTCTGTGAACAGGCTATTGACCGCATTTAAAACGTTTTCATGAAGAGAATTTCATCATGTTGGGACTGTTCAGTCAAAACAATATGCTCCTATGTGGTATGCAGGATAACAATTCTTGCAGTAGTCACCGAACCATTTCTGTAAAGACCGAAACTTTTTTTGGCCGCGGAGCAAAACTTTGCTTTGTGTCATGCGGTTGATTATTTTATTTTTAGCATACATGCATTGCATTTGCCCCAAATTATTACAAAGAAAAGAAACGTGTTGCAAAGCGAAGAAGACTACAAATGCTCTCTCTAGACGTGCAGTACATGAATGTACTGGCTTTTACATGTACTTAATTAATACATATGTTCATTACAGTGTAATTAATACTTCAGTATCAAACATTTGAACTTAGAGATGTACATGTTTAAAACCTACGTCTACCAGTTGTATCTCCTCGTAATTGTAATAACCTTTTTGTGTGTGGAATCCTTTTTGTTAAGGAAGGCTATTTCTAACGTTCTTTCAGATGAACCAAATGTTACCATCGAACATTGTCCCATAAAGGTTACCAAGGGTGATAATGCCACAGTGTCATGCAATGCTACAGGTAGTCCGCCACCTGAAACAGCGTGGATAAGAGAAAAAACAGGCGAGGTTTCATCATACAGTAAGATTCATCAGATAACAGGTATGAGCAGGAAAGAGGCAGGTGCTTATGTGTGTCTCGCGTGGAATGGCATTGAAAATAACAACTCAAAGTCTTGTTTGGTTGTTGTACAAAGTAAGTGTACTATTTTATTTCTCTTTTTTACTTGGGCATGCTTGTAGGTGCATGTAAGTGTTTATGTTTTCATAGTGACAAAAATAATCTCGTCTGATCCTTTTGGCAAGCAAATTGAGAGAAGAATATATTAAGACCATTACATGCATGAATGTACAGTGTACAAGAGCTGTAATCAGTTCACTGCATTATTATTTAATATAACACAGTAAATATACCGCCATGTGCATGTTAAACAGGCACAATAAAACCTGTATTCAGCAGATAAACAAACATCTTCACTTAACGCAAACAGGATGTCCCAAATTTGCCTTCCTGATAGATTGTTGAGTAATTCAACGATACAGACACCTTATACATTGAAAGTGGTCATGGCTATTTGATAAAACCTTTACAATGAACAATAATTATTTTTGCAATGTGTTGTTCCTGGAAATCTCCATTGTTAATTTTGCGTGGAACTACATTTTTAACAAGTAATTAATTCAAATGTGCAGCTATTTTTTTACACCATTAAGTTTATACTAATTTTAGGATAATGAACAGCACATTTTATTAATCGAACAATAAAACTTCAATCTTAGGCTAACCCTTTTCACGATGATTGTAGTTTAGGAAAAAGAAAACCAAAAACACATAACCTGTGGTTCAATTTTAGCCTTGGTTTAACTCTTATTTTTCTTTGGTTCAAACTCATCATCATACATACGTAGCTGTCAACTAATTTCACAGACTGAAACAGAGCTTTAGCCACCTGACCACTGTGTCTACACAGTCACAAGTGAGAAATGTGTGGATTTCTTTATTGAAACTTTCGTTATGTTATTGGTAGGTAGTTTAACCTATGCAATATATTATTTCTGAGAATCTAAAGGACCGTGGTACCTTAAATTTTAACGAGATTACAAACCGTGCTTTTTAACACCAACTTGAAAATGCTTGAAAATTTTTTGATAATAATAGTTCAGCCTAAGCTTTTTAAGTTGTACAATGTAATTCAATTTGTTTCCAGCCACCTGCAGCTGAAAACACAATTTCAAAGCACTAGAAAAGCAATTATTAGTAAAAAAAAAAAAAAAAGGGGGCCATTATATTATTCTAGTTTGTACGCGTGGGGTTTCTCGTTAATTTTTAGGCTTAACGTATTTCTACATAAGCTCAGACTCCTTTGTTGTTGTCGGGCGGGTGGGGGGGGGGGGGGGGGGGGGTGATGGG
Organism: Porites lutea; assembly: GCF_958299795.1. NCBI lineage: Eukaryota > Metazoa > Cnidaria > Anthozoa > Scleractinia > Poritidae > Porites > Porites lutea. The sequence continues at coordinate 18,696,537 of NC_133210.1, forward strand.
AATATATTACATAACCCCCGAATCAACTGTCTAAAAAGGTGGTTGTTTGAAGGGAAGAACCGGGCTAATGAACAGTTAATTAAAATGCGAGGGGTCACACGAGCTGAAGGCCGATAAACGGCTTATTTTTACATTGGCGAGGATTCCTCAAGGGATGCTAAAATACAATGACGAAAAATGCTGCTATTGTTCATCTTTCTTTTGTTTTGTAACACTCCATGCTGGCACTGGTGGCATTCGCAAGTTTCTTGGCTTTTTAATTAAATTAGTTTTTCAAAGTCGCATTTCAAATTAGTTGTTCGCAGTGAATGCTAGAAACAGCCCAAAGAGTGTAGCAGTGTCGAGCGATTCAGAGCCAGAAGTAGAGCCGTTTATTACTCAACCTAAAGCAGCTTCAGTGGCGGTACTGCAAGAGCTTTCAGAAAACAATTTGAATCTTCATTTGCGGGTGCAGAAAACGAGCAAGCAGTTGACAATTTCAATTTTCGCACTGAGGATCTTTCGACCGACCTGCATGTTTACATACACAGAGGATTCCGGGCGAGGGATCACTACTGTAACTCACAAGGAAATTCAGTCAAGGAATGAAGCAAGAATACCACAAAACACAAAGAGGTCAACTAAATGTCTTCATGGAGTACACTAGTTTGGGATGACTGGTTAAAGAACGGAACACCTTACCATTACAGCGGCACTTTCGTGGAACCGTAGAATTTTAAAGACGCTGTTCAATTTCGAGCCGTCGTTCTGGCTGTGGAAATCGATGAACCAACAACTAAGAAAATCCGTGAATGTGGCGCAAAAGAATCGCAGCTCAGTTTAATTTTAGTAATTATAGCGTCGTGTTTAATATTTCCAATAAACATTTGTGAATTTGTTCTTTACGAAAAGCTAATTAAAATGCGAGGGGATTATGTATTAATATGCAAGGGGGATAAGTCACTTATCCCCCTTGCGTAGTAATACATAATCCCCTCGCATTTTAACTAGCTGTTCATTAGCCCCGCTCTTCCCTTCAAACAATCAAAGCCGTACCCAGCTTTTCAGATAGTTGATTCGGGGGTTATGTAATATATTCTCCCCGAAAAGAACAAAGGAGTCCGAGCTTATGTAAAAATAAATTTGCATATGACAGCTATTTGGTCCTTTTTTTAACTAAGTCTTTCCCATGGGTTATGAATATTCTGTGAAAACCATGCGTGTACAGTATGCTTGACCTAATTAAGGAATCAATCATGATCATGAACTCATCATTTAAAACACTGTACAAGTTCAATTTTCAATTTTTTTTAAATGTAATTCATGGACCATGAAATACGTTTTTGTGAGTTTCATGGAATTTTTATGGTCCATGCAAGTAGACAACCAAAAACAAATATCTTCATGGCCCATGCAGTGCTGTTCAATTAAAAAGAAATTCATGGGTCATGAAAACTAATGCCCCTTTATTCATGGAAAAATTCATGGCTCTAAATTACCCCATGAAATGTCATTTTGCAGTTTTCATTTGCCATGAGGTAAGAGGGTAGTCGATTCACACTGTTCGCGTGGACTCAAGTTAGTGTTGCCGAAGTCTTGCGATCTCCCAAAAAAATTTATTCGGCCCTTCAGGCCTCATTTTGCTCTATTAATAAGGGGGAGGCGGGCCCCCTAGGCCCCTCCCCTGGATCCACCAGTGTTCAAATCTTAGTTTTCATATACTCTGCACAGTTTGCATATACCACGTGTAAGATCAAAGTATAACAAGTCAGTATATAATTACATGAAGAGTTTGTCGAGAAAGAAACACTCGCAATAGAAAAGACGCGTTTACGCTGAGTACTTTGTTATGACTAGTTGTTTATTTCAAGGACCCAATTAGAATATGACGTAATGTTTTCTAGAACTTTCTATGACAAGATAAGAACTGGATAAACAGGTTTTTTGTCTTCGGGTTATATAAGCAGTTTCAACATACCAGTGTGCGCTCTTTTTGTCGTGGATCGATCTGTAACGGAGTTCTTTTAAGTTTCTGGTAGAAATTAAAGTTCAAGTTGTGTTTAAGAAACTTGTGCTGTCACGGACGTTCAAGTTGAATCTTAACAAAGTTTGCCATAACCAAGTTGGGAGAAGATTCCCGCTAGCATAAAACACTCAGCTACTACCAATTAAAAATACAATACTATAGCTCAGTTCTATAGCTGAGTTAAATGACTGACCAAATGAGCCATATTAAGTACTGTAGTTCCTTCCATTCATATTATTTAATAATTATAAAGATCCTCTGACCACAACGCACTTCTCCAAAGCCTTTCATTATTCTTGTATCTTTTTGTATCATTTATTCTCTGACTTGTTATTTCATTCATATCGTACTTACTGATAATTGTTAATATTATATTACATGTGTTAAATTATAAAACTGTGAACGGTTTGAACCTAGGAGTCATTTCATAAGTAGCTGGGGATTAATTTTCCAGCTAGGTGAACGTAGTCCAGAATATGACTGTTATTGACAGTGACTGGCATTTGAAGAACCTGTGTGGTAGTTGCTTTAGAGCCAAAGGGAGTAATATTACATATTATCAGTTGATGGTATTAAGCTTTAGTTATTGACCTGATATTGATAGCTCAAGTAGGTCGCGATGTTATTGGCTGTCTGTCAGTTACATGTAAGTCGTTTGTTCGGTCCCAGTAACTGTCAATGGCGTTTGTTCTAAGTTAGTAAATAGAGAATGCTTGGAAAGTGCTGGCGTACGGTATTTACGCACAAGTTGTTGGCGTATCAGAAATCGAACGAGTGAGCGCAGCGAACGAGTAAGATTTCTGATACAAAAACAACGAGTGCATAAATACCGTACAAAGCACTTTCCATGTGGTATTGTGTTTATTATATACATACTGAGACATTCATCATTTTGGCGGCCTTTTTATTTTAAATCTTTCAAAAATGCTAAAATTTGCCGCTACACAATTACCGCAAAATGACAACGAAAACGAAGTATCAGCTTTTTAGTAAAAAGGTTTATTAAAAACATAAATGACGGTGAGGATATGAGGTATTCGAAGAACTATAAGTAATCTTAACTGTTTGTTCTCAATGCACAATTGAAAATTTGTGAATTTAAGTAAAATGGCCGGTTTCAATATAAGCTTAAGCTTAAATGAAAGGCAAAGTAGCTCTGACAAAAAGCACAATAAAAGCTTACGTCTCGTTCTGTTTATCCCTTTCCGCTGTTGTTTCGCCGGCTCTCTACCGTTTTCTTTATCGACAGTGAAACAAACGAAACCATTCCACTCCATTTCCGAAATGTTTTTCACTTTTTTAGGGAGAAAAACTCTTCGAGTAAAACTTTCGTCGTTGAATGTGTGCGAAGCGGCGCTGCAAGCTGCAATAAAAGGCGGGAATTTTGGCGCGAAACTCACACACCTCTGTGGCTTCTGATTGGAGTTATCGTTTTTCTCACACGTGAAAAAACATCGTCCGCGATTCTGATTGGACGTATCATTTTTTTCACGTGTGAAAACCATCGTTCGCTCCTCTGATTGGCTAGAACTAATTTGTGTACGAAAATTTACTACATAGCTTTTTGGTGAGTATTTCTCAGTATGTATATGTTGTGGTTCAATTTTATCCTTGGTTTAATTTTTATTTTCTTTTGTTTATAAATCATTATCATACATTGCCATACCCAAAAACAAAAGAAAATAAAATTTAAACCAAGGATAAAATTGAATCACAACATATATAATAAACTAGCTTTCTAACATAATTAATGCATTTCACTCCTCTAAAACTATCGCACATGTACTACAACATTATTATACGTGTTGCAAACAAACCTAAAACCACTAAACCTGCTTATGAAATGACTCCTGGGTTCAAACCTTTTACAAGAATGATTAAGTTTGTGAGCTGAGAAGAGATGAGTGAGAATTTATTTCTCGGTGACATAAATTTGCTCATTTTAAAAGAGCCAATCTGAGTTTTGCTTACCTTAAGTCAACCGGAACATAATGTTAAGCAGTAGTATATGATGGAAAGTTGGAGGAACAAGAATTTACAGCAATTAAAATTGACCCCTCTTAAACATGGTAATGTAAAAAAAAGGCATGGTAGATTTTAAGCTTAAATGGTAATTATGTCGTTTGATCAGTTATAATTGAATTCTAAGTTTTTAGGGAATGGAAAATAGCTGTTTATTTATCATTATTATTTATTATTAATTACGTAAAATGTATAAAATCAGTCTCCGATCTCTATTTATTAACTAATTTATTTTTTTCATTGTTTTTTATCTATTCATTTATCATATTGGTAAAAATTTAAGCCTTTATATAAGTTTACCTGATAACAACTATACATTTCAGTCATTTCATGCTTATGTTATGATGGGTTGCTAATCTTTTAGTTGACAAAAATGTCTCTGACCCTTAAAATACTGGTTTTCATCTCAGTTCCTCCAAATATCACACTTCAAAAGAAGTACTATGTCGGGAGAGAAAAAAATGTGTCGCTTGACTGCAAGGTTGATGGATACCCAATATCTACAACAACTTGGACTCCATGTAATGCTCAAGAAAATGTGTGTGATCAGAGCATGCTGAATATTTCAAAAGTCCAAAATGATGGGGTATACACATGTACAGCAAAGAACAGTCTGGGCAATGATAGTGCAAATACTAGCCTTGGTAAGTCTCTTTATTTCATGTGTGTCAGATTTCTGGGCACAAAACTTTTTTGCCAGATTGATACCATTTTTCCCCTCTCATTGATGAGAAAGTTACTCCATAACTTTGTCAAAGTATTATGAATGGACAAGATTGACTTTTTTGTTATGATGAAATTTTATCATCAAGGAGAGGACAGACAGATTAAAATCCGGTGTCAAGTTGTTAATTGTAATTAATGTATCCCAGACACTTTTTGTTGGTAGACACCACCAAGGAGCATTGCTCGACTTTTGCCTTATCCTTTAAAAGTTAAATTATTTTCACGTTAAAAAATTTTAACAGTCTGCCGTGTGTCCCCGACCCCCACCCCCCAAAACACGCACCATCCCTTTACCCTCAAGCCAATTAATATTGTCTCCTCAACCGCTTCAATAATATGACTGTCAATATCACTTTGGACCCAGGTAAGGGGGCTGCTGCAACAAAAATACAAAAACTGTCATCTGTTTGCCCATGTGATTTCTCGCCCACCGTTTTTTCTTGTGTGGTGTAACTTTAGTAGTAGTAGCTGTCAGAGAAAACCGGGCAAAATGTTAAAAATGTCAACGGAAGGGGGTCAACAGAATAAGTTCATACTAACATCATAGATAGGTCTGGTGGAGTAATGGACAAATATACCAAACATAGGTTCTTCACTGCTCTTGTATGAGAGATACGAGCATCACTGTTTTCGACCCCCTCGGACGCCATTTTTACAAGCAAATTTTCACCATTTTCTGAAACTCACAGAACCCTCCAAATTTAACGAGCGAAGTTTATTTTTTGTATGCGATACAGCACATCACAGAACTACTTTGTAAAACCATAAGATTTGTTAAGTATCCACGGACAAGACTAAAATTTTCTTATTTTATCTGACCTAAACTCAGTGTCTGCAAACGAGCAAAAAATCGGGCATTTTTGAATTGATCTACAGCACACAACTAAAACGACAGAACAACTCTGACAGCCAAATTGCAGTCTACTATCATCTATGTAACCAAAAGACTAATAATCATTTTGGGCCATTGAAACTGGAAGAAATTAGAAAACTCACATTTGTTATGGTTTCCAAGCTTTTTCTTGTAAACAGGCCGATCCCTTCGTGTTTGTTTTAAGTCCTCTTCGTGAATTTTCTTTCATATTTCGCTGTAAAGTATGTTCAACAGCTGAAGGACATATCAAAAAGCTCGAAATACTGCCTAGGTTACATTTTCAAAGGGCAAAAAGTGCTGAACGATAGGATGAAACT